>NC_064631.1:284412406-284715609 GCF_023864275.1 Schistocerca cancellata | reverse complement strand
GTATACATATTCCTCCAGCAATTGTAATACAAGTTGCATACTGTATGAATTCCCTGCATATAAAATCTTTCAGTGGAAACCATGTATCACACCATACACACACAAAAATAGCAGCTTAAAGTAATGTGAAATCCCTTCAGAATCTAGTTCATTTCACATCTAATCTCATATTGCTGTTGAGTCCATAGAGAAAGATTTGCATACTTAGAAACAGATTATTGTACAGTTATATTTGAGTATAAATTAGGTGACAAAGTAATTCATATAACAATATTGTTAACAATTCACTCATTCACAATTAAACTTAACCAATGAAAGATTTTGGGGATAAATGTGTTTTTTAATCTCTGGTAACTACTACTTAAATAATAAAAAGAAAAAAGAAAGAAAAAAATATATGGTGTGTCTCTGCACTCACCAAATAAAGTTTTAAGGAATTTTCAAATGTTTTCTGGAACAAAAATTCATAATTTGGCAATAAGACAAATCATGGAAATATTTTATATCAGCACTGAACTTCTTCCACAGTGGTTGCAGTAACATCTTTTTACAAGTAACAGAAAAAACTTATTCTACACAGAAATGTTAAGTATCACATGAAAGAATGGGTATAAGCAGAATTTACATAAATGACTCAATTTTTTTTACATCATATTCAAGTATTACTGAGTACATGAATAATCTCTCCAAGTAAAGAACAAGAGCAATTATCACATTTACAATAGGAGAATAGTGTTACCAGAATCAAATGTCTGTATTTTAACAAAATCATGCAAATGTTCATATCACTGACTGAAATTTACAGCAAAATATTTAATTGTGATACACTTGAGCAGTTATCTGTAAGGTAAGAGGGGCTCAACTTAGGCCTCATGATCTTAGGCGATTTTTGTACATAATACTGATAAAAACTGAACTAGAGGTTGGATCATTTCATTTAACAAAAGCCAGTTCAATGGAACTACAAAGTTGTGACTATCTTCATAAACATGCAAAAATACATCACATATCATCAACTCTACACTTATTGTAAAATCAGACAATTTTAATAGTACCATTCTGTCAGTTCATAGTAGATAGCTTATGTCATTCTATCTAATGTGACACAAACACACACACACACACACACACACACACACACACACACACACACACACACACACACACAAACAGATAACAGTGTCAATAGAAAACCTACATTTATGCTACAATCAGCACATACATTATTGTACACAGTTATGTGAATATATTTATTACAAAGTTCAGTCTTTTAAAATAACTCTAATATAACAAAATGATAGTTATCAAACAACATCAAGCATGAGACACATTTTGTTCAATACAAAACACAAATATCGAATTTCGCCCACCAACAAGGACAGAAATGTTGGAAAAAATTCATTAATTAGTAAGAAAGAAAGATCAAGAAAGCTACATTCTGTTGTAAAATCTAGAATAGCAAGAAGCTCTGTGTGAGATGAAAAATATGTTGATACAAGAATTTAAACGAATGAGTGATCAAATTTTCTGAGAGAGGTTTTCACCAATGACAGTTCACAATATGCCCATACTGAAGAACTACTGATGATATCCATTACATACTTTTCATTCATAATATAATGTTAACAACTGCTTTGAAGTACTGTACGTACTATTACAAATAGTGGATACGAACAGCTTACAATTTTGTTACAACAGCTTACAATTTTGTTACAACAGCCAAGCACAATGTGACACATTTATATTTGTGACAGAGAAATTTATGGCACCTTGAAAGTAAAAGTTCTCTTATTATCACGAAGAGGATCAGAAACAAAATGAGAAAAGCAAGAGTACCAAAAAATATGAATTAGATTAATGCTACACAGAATAGTAAGAATAAGAAATAGTAACACTAAAGTTAAAAGTTACTTTCCTTTCCTTTGTACATATGACAGGGATGCCTATGATGAAAAGTACTAATGGCAGAGAATACAAATAAACTCATAGTTAGACAGCAATAAGGAAGTTATAAAAGCTTATGAAAGGGATTGCTTTATGAAGAGCCATACATCAAAAATTCAGCACAATACTAGCACAGCCACATCACTAACATTACACACATTAAGGATAAAAAATATCTTGATGTAACAAACATCTTTACTGCCACAAAATGTTAAATAACCTCTGCAATCCTTTTATTTTTATTCAGACTAACAGAGGATGATATATATATATATATGTATATATATATACTATCATAAATGTCACTACTATATTACTTTAGCAAGGAGGGAGTACCAGGCACCACCAATTGGCAAGGCCACCATGACACACTGCAAAGTACATATATGTTGAGTATTGTCTGTACATGGCCATAACTGCAGCTGTGGATCCAAGTTCACAAAGCAAGAGTTTTATTTTTTGAAAAGAAATCTGAAGGTACATCTTTACTGTATCTTGAGGATGACTATAATATAATTCCTGTATTAGTGCAAACAATTTAGCACCAATTCAACTGACTGTAACTACAGCCTCTTCAGTCAGCTGCATGTTGTTCCTGAGAGGTAGGCCTATCCTTACGAATGGGTTCTGGTGAGGGTTGAACTGGTGCTGCTGGCAGAACTGGCTTTCTCAAGACTTGTGGCTTGACTTTTACCTGAGGCTTTGATGGTGGTGGTGCAGGCTTGGTTGCAGGAGACACAGCCTGACGTGCACGTTGTGTCTGTGTCTGTGCATCTGTTTGTTGCTGGGTACCAGCTGCAGGACACGCAGATGCCACACTACTGACCTTTGTGTTCTTTTTAAGTGTACACTGGTTCTGTTTGGCAAAACGCTCAGCAGCAGTGGTCATATCTGGACTTTCCGGTCCAGTACTTCGATTGCTTTCGTCGGGTGGCGACGGTGACTTGTCAGGCAAGTCCATCACGAGATCAGGGGTCTGTTTCTGTCGAAGTGTCGGTACGGGTGACGGTGACGGGACAGGTGAAGGAGCTTGGGTAGGCTTAGGTGTAAGTGAACAGGCAGAAGCCGCTTCAGCCCTGCGGCGCCAAATCTCGCGGCTCTGCGAAAAATTAACAACGGCTGGTGGGCTGAGGCTGGGAGCAACAGGAACTGATGGGCTGCTTGCTGCTAATGGGGCCTCCCGTGTTGCTCCACTGTCACTGGCACCAGCTTCCTCCATTTCTGGAGTCTGTATTACATTGGGAAGAGGTGACTGGCATTGCACATCAGCAGGGACCATCGTTTCTGTACTTTCTTCTTCAGGGGCCTGAGGTTCTTCTGCTGCTGGAGTCACCTGGTTGACTATCTGCATCAGAAATAGAAATCATAAATAAA
Organism: Schistocerca cancellata; assembly: GCF_023864275.1. Classification (NCBI taxonomy): domain Eukaryota; kingdom Metazoa; phylum Arthropoda; class Insecta; order Orthoptera; family Acrididae; genus Schistocerca; species Schistocerca cancellata. Next base: position 284,712,291 of record NC_064631.1, on the reverse strand, counting down.
TGACAACAATATTTAATCTGGTATTACACAGCTTGATAGGATATTTTCAAGAACAACACTCACAAAACTGACAAAGCAGCACATCCAATGTCACCTTAAGATATGTTTCTCTGTCCTGTGACCTGACTTTCAGCATAACAAGACATCTGCAAGTCACTACATGAAAGGCTTAACATTTTGTTTCCTTATTTCAACAAAGTTCAGTAACTTAATTTTATTAAGGAAGGCAACCAATTTGAAAGTTTGAAAAGAGGTTGTGTACACACAAACACCTCCCAGCAAGACTTACATCACATCACAGGTATATCTGGAAACAATATTATTCTACACAGTTCATATTACTCTACAGACCCAATGCAGACTTTTTAACACACAGACACAAAATATTTGTTAACACCACTACCGATGGGTTCATCAACAGCATGCAAATGTCACATTTTGGTGGTGATTTAAAAATTTGACATGGATATGCCCATTAATTTAAAATCGGATAATGAAAACACCAAACCTCATTTTTAAGTACTATTTCTGTTATCTCAATTTACAAAATCCATAATTTATCAAAAGTATCCTATGATTACAATTATTTTCAAAATGGTTATTCATTCAAGAAGAAAGCAAAAGAAAGGAGAATATTAAAAAGCCAACTACTGGCTTTTGTTGACAAAACTACATAATTAATCAACTGCATTATTTGCTGTAAGTGTTAAGTGTTACTGCAGGTTCCATGGGCTACACCAATGTGATGACAATTGAAAGCATAGTTAACTCAGTTAGTATCACCCAGCATATACTAGAAGGTTAAGCGGAGCATCTGGACAGAAATGCTACTTTCTGCTAACTCACCTTCTCATTGAGGATCAGCAGACATTTGTCAACTCCTCCTGGTGCTGTGATATAGGCCTTCATGTCTAGCAAATAAACTCAAAGATACTATATGCCTTATAACTTATTTAATAATTTAAATCATACAATACATATACTTAAAATGAATAACTTTCTGTAATTTGTGGACATTCATCAGTAGAAGTAAATCAGTTTTCTCCTATGCTGATTAAATCACAATTAATGAAAATAATTTTTAGAATTATCCTTTCTTTTTTCTTATAGAAAGACTGATACATATGACTTGTTCTAACTAAGCAATCAATGGCACAATGAACACCTACAAACACAGAAGGCAAACAATGAACTGATTAACACTAACAACCAAAACATCATGATCATGACACCTTGTGGTACAAGATTCTAATTTCGAAAAGCACATAAAATATAAACCTGAGTGCAGAGACAGAGCTCTATCAGACCAGATAGGTGAAATTTGCCTGCAATACGCCAGTACAGTTTACCTTGGTAATCACATTTTGTGTTGCATAACAAATCAAGGAATTTGCTCACTCATTATTGTACAACGGAAAAGTATATCTGAAATCATTTGGTGCAAACAAACTTGTCATAAGAGAGAAAATCTAATTTCAGAACAGTACAGCTGCTATGACTTTGAGCATGTATAACGGCTTTGACAGCTTTTACCTAGGAAGCAAGAATTTTTAACAGGGATGAATAGTGATATTTGACAAGCCTAATACATGTATGTTTATATTTCCCCACTGCAAATAAGAAGTGTGTCACCCAACAGCAACACACTAGCACACAGGCCAGTGAAGTGTACAACAGTAAAGCCTGAATTTCATGAATAAAAAGAAATGGGCTAAAGAAAACAGATATGGTAGTTGCCTAGACGAAAAGATAAGCTGACCTACAAGGAACAACATTCAGAAGACAGGATTGGAAGCTCTGAAGATTGCACAATTAATGGAATAAATTGCCCAACAGAAGTACTAATGAAAATAGAATATACAGAGCCAAGAAGAGGACACAGTTGTGAATAATAGTAAAGACTGTTCAGAAATTTTTAACAATTGTACATTTGTACTTCTATATATTTAATGAATGACAATTCTCCTGGACGCAGTGTCACTGTCTACAGCTACAGCATTCGCAGACTGACGACAGAGCAGTTACGTAACTCTGTGGAGAAGGCATTAAATTTATCCATAATTAAAATTAAACTGGTAAAATTCATAATTTTTATTAATGATTTAAGAACATAAACACTCCATGTTTTATATTGTTATTGAAGAACACAAGGTGTGGAGGGGGGGGAAAAGTTCACATGCAATGAAATTAAGAAAATAGTTATAAATTATAGGGAAAATCAACCATTTTGAGTTGACCTTTAAAATTACACAGAATAGACCTGAGAGAAATATTTATTTATTAGGTAAAACACGTGACAAAAACATGTAGAAACTAGAAAGGTTGCATAACTATTACTATGTGTCAGACTGGGAGGGAGAGCTGAGAAATGCTAGAGGAAAAATTCTGAATTCTATGTGGCGGTTGTTGTGGTCTTCTCTTCATCTCTGCAAAACTACTTCACCCTCCACACATTTAAACCTGTGTATTGTACACAAGCTTTGGTCTCCATCTACAACCCCCCCCCCCCCCCCTGTCCAGTTTACGACCCAAGCAACACAAGCCAATAATTTTAATAATCACAGCACTGTGAAGAAAAGGTTCTCTTTTTTTCAAATCCCAGTTCGTTCTGGTCTAATTCCATAGCAATGCAAATTTTACTTTACTTGGTTTCAAGGGAGACCTAGCAGATTATGCAAATCAAGAAAAGGTGCAAATATATGGCCCAGCTATTAACTGTAACCTATCAAAAGTGTTTGTCACTCAAAAATCAGCATTAATATTATATTTGCTAAGCAAAATTTAGCACTTGAGTCATTTGTGTAAACCTATAAGCTTTGCACCAAGTTCCTCCTGTAGTGTTATGTGCCAACAGTAAGAGTGTGTCATCACAATCTTTTTGCTGCTTATTTTGACACACAAACTGTTGGTAGTCCTGGTTGCACCAGACAAGAAGTGTACTTGTAAGTACTCATACAGGTAAATAGCTTGTAATAAATATTATGTTACACTATGGAGCACTGAAAATGGCAGTTGGAGGGGCAAATGTAGAACATACCCCTCCACCTTTTCTGCATGCGTCAACCACCAGTCACTTCACTGCACACCTTAGTTGTCTGAAGTTTTCACTCTATATATGTCGAGCCAAGCCTAGCAAAATATGTCATCACGCAATGCTGCCTGGGACACACTGCATAACAAGACGGTCTCTTTAAAAAGAAATGATACCCAAAATTGACATATAGTTCATTGCAACAAAGATTTTATAGCCAGAAGCGGACTGTGAATTAAATAATTTATTATGACTGCGAAACAATACATCAAGAAAACTTTTCAAAAATACTGTAGTGAAATGACAGTCTCTCCAAACTAATTTATTATTATGTAATTAAAAGATTTATTATGAAGCTATGTCGGCTTTGATTATGTGAATATTTGTCATTTCTTAGCTTTGTGTGTTATTTTGAAACTAAGGTACAAAGCAGAAAACATGGGTTTTGTGCTCCCTAAGGTAATGTCAACAATCATACCAGCAAAGATAGTGCATGACCTGTAACTGTTGCGCTTCATGACGACACATTTTTGGGAGAAAGAGGAAAGGGAAGATGGCAGGAAAGGGTGCAGAGAAAGGAAACAGCATTTACAGCTTTGAGAGATGCAAGGAACAAGAAATATAACATTTAATGCATTTACTGCTGTTTAAGTGTCATGTTCTGAAGATTCACTATCCAAGGAATCATCTGAAGCAATAAAAATGCTTTAAACAAATTTTTCTCAGATCGTTTCCTTAAGAAAGTAACCTTGCAGATTTCCAGTGTGGCATACACACTGAATCCAGTCTTCCATTGCTCCCTCAAGCAAATTTTGCAAGCCTTTAATTCTCTACTTGCAATTTCTTGTATTTTGCGTTTTATATCTTCCTAATTTTACGCACTGTAGAGCCAAAGAAACTGGTACACCTGCCTAATATCATGTAGGGCCCCAGTGAGCACGCAAAAGTGCCGCAACACAATGTGGCATGGACTTGACTAATGTCTGAAGTAGTGCTGGAGAGAATTGATACCATCACTCCTTCAGGCTGGCCCATAAATCCATTGAAGAACGTGTGGGTGGAGGTCTCTTCTGAACAGCACATTGCAAGGAGGCATCCCAGATATGCTCAATAATGTTCATGAGTGGGAAGTTTGGTGACCAGCGGAAATGTTTAAACTCAGAAGAGTGTTCCTGGAGCCACTCAGTAGCAATTCTGGATGCGTTGGGCGGCGCATTGTCGTGCTGGAATTGCCCAAATGGGCATGAATGCAGGCAGGTGATCAGTCAGGATGCTTACATACATGTCACCTGTTGGAATTTTATCTAGATGTATTAAGAGTCCCATATCATGCCCACTTCACATGCCCCACACCATTCCAGAGCATTCACCAGCTTTAAAAGTCCCCTGCTAACACGCAGGGTTCATGGATTCATGAGGTGTCTCCATACCTGTACATGTCCTTCCGCTTGATACAATTTGAAACGAGACTCGTTCAACCAGGCAACATGTTTCCAGTCATAAACATGTCCAATGTCGGTGTTGGCGGGCCCAGGCTAGGCATAATGCTTTGTGTCGTACAGTCATCAAGGGTACACGAGTGAGCCTTCAGCTCCGAAAGCCCTATTGATGATGTTTTGTTGAATGGTTCACATGCTGACACTTGATGCCTCAGTATTGAAGTCTGCAGCAATTTGCAGGAGGATTGCACTTCTGTCAGGTTGAACAATTCTCTTCAGTCGTTGTTGGTTCCATTCTTGCAGAGTCTTTTTCCAGCCGCAGTGATGTCGGAAATTTGATGTTTTACCGCATTCTTCATATTTACGGCACACTTATGAAATTCCCGTACAGGAAAATTCCCACTTCATCACTACACTGGAGATGCTGGGTCCCATCGCTCATGTACCAACTATAACACCACATTCAAACTCACTCAAATCTTGATATCTTGCCATTTTAGCAGCTGTAACCAATCTACAACTGCACCAGACACATGTTGTCATATACGCGTTGCCGACTGCAGCACCACATTCTGCCTGTTTACAATATCTGTATTTGAATAAACATGCCTCTAGAAGTTTCTTTGCACGTTTCAGTGTATTATCATTTGCTTTGTTTTCAAGATGCATTGCAAAGGTTGCTTGAGGGTTTAATAATTAGGTTTAACAATACCTCATTAAAGAAGAAGCCTATGTTGGGCATAAGTAAAAATATAAATGTTTATTGGAAACTGTTTCACTGGTGAAAAAAGTCATGTCTATTGAATGAGAAACGTAATTTCCAAATGTTATATATGTTTATAAGATATAAAAGATACAGTTAGAAGACATTATTCAATGCCTTCTGAACACTGTTCAATGAGTCTAAGCACCCATTTCCTAGAGCAGGGATCTGCAAGTAATTTTAGATATGGTCTGTCCAGAAGAAAAATCTCATATTCCTTGCTAATAGTTCATTTTAGTTTTCACTCACAAAGTAGTATGAAATACAATAGATAGCCATATTTGTATTAAGGGGGGGGGGGGGGGGGCAAAAAAAATGTATATTCAGTTTTATTTTTTATTTATATTTTCACTCACAAAATATGAAATACATTAGATATGCATATTTGTATCAAAAAGTCAATGGGAAAAATTACATTCGCTGTCTTGAGGAAGTTTCTTAAAGTTGTTACCATGGAAAGCAGCTTATGCAAATAGTGTCTTCAAGGTGGCTGGCTGTTAATCACGAGCGATACTTGTTCTGCAAAAAATTCATTTTTGCATTTTTGAGAGTGAAATTTCACAAATATATGTGGAACCCAACAAAGTAGCCAGGTAAACAGCAATTTTTTTTTTTTTAATTTTATATTTTTCTGGTACGTATTACTCCAGAATTCTTCAGTGGATGCAGTTTTGTACACCTGCAAGTCTTATCTCTGTTTGGAGTAAAGGCTTTGAGAGAGAGAACAACTTCACAGCTACATTCATCCACTCTACCACTCGAGTGGAGTCTGGGAATCTTGCTGCGAATTCCTTCTTAAGACCCATCATAAAATTTGAGAATGCTGAAATGTCTATTTCAGAATTATTTTTATATCCAAAAACTGTTGGAAATGAAAACATTCTTGACTTGCAATGCTTTTTTCAAAGATATTCGGTATGCAATAAAAAGAAGACCCCAGTCGGTATCAGATCACATACTAATTTCCCCTTTCCTTGTAGTTCGGTACTGAGTGCATTTAAATGTTTCAGAATATTTGGGAAAGCTACAGCTAGCGTACTGTCTTTCCAAACGGTTTCATGCTTCTTGTAAATCCAACATTTTGAAGAATGATATTACTACTTCTTTTATTTAAGTGGAGGGGGGGGGGGGGGGGGGGGGGGACATTCAATCGTTTGACCTTTGTTTAGTCAACGAACATTGCTGCACTACAGTAAGTCAGCATGTGCTGAATCATGCTCAGTAACTATTTGTGCTAAAGACCAGGACGAGACCTCAAAAAATTAATCAACTTTATCAACCTATCCATTACTTCTTTCAGAGTCACACTAAGTATTCCATAAAGGGCTGCCTGGTGAATTATGCACTGGTAAGATATTAGCCCAGGATTCATATCTTTGATTCTCTATACTGGTCGTTTTTCCTTTCCCAATCATTGCTGGTGCCCTGTCAGCTGAAAGAGGAACCATTTTATCATAACTTATGTTTGATTTTGTCATTAAGTCATTGAAAGTTTTGAATAAATCTTCTCTGTAAGTCTTGCCTACCAACAGCAATGCTTTTATCAATTCTTCCCTAAATTCTTTAGGTTCAATATACAAAAATTACATGAAATAGACATTGTTCTTCATCAACAACATCGTACAATTCATCTAGTGTTATGGTGTAGCAAGGCACCTTTAGCAGAAGTTTGAGCAAATTAGTTTTATCATCAGCATCCAAAATTTCAGTTCTTTTCGTATTATTTCTCACCGACAATGAAATACCTTGAATTGCAGCAAAAATATTCTTCCTCTCTTCAACTTCCAACACTCACTTTTTTATTATCTCTGAGTCTGAAAATAGCTTCTTATGTTTATTAATTGTCCAACACACACACACACACACACACACACACACACACACACACACACACACACACTGCTGCTTCTGCAGATTTTTCTTGCTCGCTTAGAGCAAACTAGGATTACCGGGCATCTTTTGTAAGAAGCTAGATGTGCCCAAAGTTTTTCTTGATGAGTATCATTACGCAGAGAAAAATTTTGATGAAACTGCTGATGAGTTGTCTCATAGTGATGCTTTAATTTGGCATTTTTAACATGAGTGCCAGTTCTGTTGCATATGAGGCAAACTGGAACAGCTCCGGCCATCAGGCAGCATGGAACAATATTGCTCAGTCCATTCAGTCAAAAACTCCATAGTTTCATTTTTTTCACCTATATTGATGCAAAAGAAACACTATAAGCCTCGATGATAATGAAACGCTCCATACCAGAGCGCAACAACTACTAATGAAGTGGTGATAAAAATTTGTGTATTTATGTATTCATTCTTTATAAAAATACCAACACCGAGCACACAGCGCATGCCTACATACTGCACAGCAGCTCCTTCCCTGTCAAAATGTATGCACTCACACACCAAAGGAGCCACAATGCAAAGGAGCCGCACTTGCAGAGGTGATGTTTTGTTGTGCCGCCACCTAGTGAACTCGCCTGAAGTTCCACAAAGTAGCTTTAAGCTATTGTTCAAGTTATGAGCACAAAAAATGATGTTCAAATAAATATGCCTTCTCTGATTTAATAGAGATTTCAGAGGTTGCTAGAGTCTGAAACTGATTCATCAAATTTCCTTGTTCATCAAATAAAATTCTTGTGTTGCATTCGTGTGTACAGTGTTTTTATGTGGATTGGCATAATATGCTGCGCCATCTGGCCACTTGCTCGCTTCGACCCCCACCCTCCAGTGATGCACAGCATAGCAACCATCTATTTAATCCACCTATAAATAACCATTAAGAATTCTAATTGTCCAGCAATTAATTGTAAACTACCAGAAAAAATTATAAGGCTTGTGCTCAAGCGAACTGTTATCAACAGAAAAATATTCTTTTAAAATAATTGGAATGTGTAATTCGTACTTCCAAAATGTTTTTGGCTGGCCAGTTTTTGACTTTCCGCAGTCTGGACCCAGACTGCTGTCTGCCAGTTGCCACCCGCTGTCCTACAGCAAATAAATTGGGGTGATACATACCATTCCAGATGAGTGACGTGTACCCCTAATTCATCTTATCAATGAATGGTACTTGTGAATGAAAGGTATAAAATAAGGTATTGAAGGTAAGAGCACAGATACTGCAAGATTTATTTTATTTACATGTGGCAAGTCGTGCTGAGAGACTAACCATGTCTCAAGATGAGATGGTGATCGCAGCAGCTCTGTATGAGGAATTATCTGTTTGGGCACAAGTACATAAGTTCCAGAGATTGTCAACATACTTTGAAGCCACAAACAATTTTGGTCATTAAATGATGTAAAGAGACAAATGAAATGTTCTTTTAACAATCATTCTGAGTAGAGAAACTTAATGTGACATGACTTACAGAAGCCACTGATGTTTGATGTCAATATGTAGCCTATTAATATGAAAAGACTTCTGATGTACTTTAAAATATGTTAGAATTGTGGAACAGTTTGTTTAAAAGCAATAACAATGCAGCTGGTGAAGATGCTCAGCACAGTATTGTCATTGTCACGGATTTAAAGACGTGACAAGGAACTGAATCAAACTGCACAATGTCTAATGGAACACATGAAAATGATGTATTCTAACATTTGGATGACAGTTTCTGTATTTTTCCGGTTATCAGTTGTGTGGAGACTTTATCACATTACCCTTGTCAAGAAAGCACAGTACAGATTTTGATTTGGTCATTAATAAGTTCTACCATTATTGTTAATTTCTTAATTCTATTACTATATCTTCACTTTTGTAAGAAGAATGGTTCCTTGTAATCTCAATCTGTTCTTTCAACACACACAGTTTTGATGCTCACACGTAAACAAAAAACCACTGGTGACAAGTGAGCCTCAGTGAGGAAATAATATGCCAGGAGCACCGCAGCAGTCTAATTTGCCACAAATTATTGATTGAGACAAGACAGTCGCTCACACAAAAGGGGGCTTTACACTGTGAACACCTTGATTGAACGCTACCAAACCAATACTCCATTAGTTCTGCCTTGTTGCACACACTGATTAAAATTTTATCTTATGTGAGCTTATTTTCAGTACAGAAGGAAGCTGTTCCCATGGATGAAGAATGATGCGACTACAAGGTGCCTCTTGAGTGAGTCTAACATTACAGAAGCTTATCTGGCAGAGTTTGCAACATGGCAGGGCCAGAGAATGTGCACTTGGAAGATTATCGCTATATTTCGGAGATTGAGAAAGGTTGAATTCTTTGAGGGACATGAGAGCATCATACTGACAGATCACACATAGTGTAATGACTGCAGAATGAGTGTTAATGAAAGGGACTCTGAACAACAATGTGGCAAGATGCGTAGAGACAGGTTCTTCCAGAAGGATTACCTCAAGAAGACTGCATGGTTGATTGTCTTCAATGAGTAGACAAATGACAAGAGCTGAAATTCAGGTGTAGGCTACAAGCAGTACCACTACAAATTGTCAGGAACAAATTACTGGAAGCTGGCTGAAATCTCTAGTTTCGAAGTGTTGTTTAGCAGTGATACTGACCAGAGTCTAAAGAGACTTCCAATGCATAGGGCCAAGTCAACTCTTAACAGTGAAATTCTGTGGCAGTTACCAATGAGTTTCACTTCTGTCTGTAGCAGTCAGCTCAATGATATCACGTCCTTATACAACTTGCTAAAAGGACAAACACAGGAACGATTCCCATTAGACCGATACCTCTGGAGCACCTAGAATTGTGGTGGGAAAAACGGTTGGATATTACAAAAGGTAACTGTTGACTTGGTAAATGTTGATGGGATGTTGAATGCTGCTTCACCAGAATGTGCCAAGAATGGTACCCTTCATGGCCAGGGTAAAAATGAATATTCCAGCAGGATATTGCAATACTCTCCATTGCAGTTCACACAATGCACACCCTGAGAATTGTATTGTGATCACTGACTGGTCCAGCCAGTCCCCTCATTTGTTGCCCATAGAATACATCTGAGATGTGAAGGAAAGGACATGTACCGTATTTACTCGAATCTAAGCCGCACTCGAATCTAAGCCGCACCTGAAAAATGAGACTCGAAATAAAGGAAAAAAAAATTCTCGAATCTAAGCCGCACCGGAAATTTGAGACTCGAAATTCAAGGGGAGAGTAAAGTTTTAGGCCGCACCTCCAAATCGAAACAAAGTTGGTCCATTGTAATATGAGACACAATTTAGGTCGAATGAATGACGATACAGCTACAGTAGTTTGGTTCGAGTCGTAAGCTTAGCAGTTAAGCTTTACCAGGTAGCCATTGCTACGCATCAGGCGCTCCGTCCGTATTTATACGGGTACCCTTCCTTTTCCACATGCTTCGTCTGGTTTGAATCGATTGCTTATTTTGCTTTGATCTGATAAGTGCTGTTTTCTTTGTTATAGGTGTTTGCGTCACTCTAAGCTGAAAATGCATTACTGTACTGTGTCACGCATTGTTTGTCGCATTCTGATAGTGCGTGTTTACGGCCTGTCGCCGCTCGCGGCATGGCTTGCTTTTGTGCGCGCTACCGCCGCTTACAATAAAAAAAACAAAGAGAGAGTAATCGTCTCATTAGCGAAACAATGGCAAGAGACTGCTATTTGTTGTTACTTACACTGTTGCTTTCTTTGATAATGATCAACAAGAACCAAATAATAGACTGCGTATGATAGATTATGTTCTGAACGAGGAGAGTTAGGCGAAAATGTTTCTCCGTTTGAAAATCTTTGCGGCCGCTGCTTTAGTGCATCAAATTCTGCACAGAAATTAGTCATCTTAGAATTAAAAATCTAGTCAGTTGCCATGCTTCATTTCTGACTGTATCACTATTAGGCATAAGAATAATACGAATATAAACATGACACGATACGCATATTCTTCCGCGTTTGCTGTTGTCTCACTCTAGTTTCGTAGTTTATTAGGCAGGCAGGATTTAAATGAGATAGCAGCAAACACGAAAGAATACATGGCAAAATGTTGATATTCGTATTATTCTTATGGTGAAGAGAATACTTCATGTGATTCACATTTCATCAGGTTCCTATTAGCAACCATCTCTTCTCACAGGTAGGAAAAAATTCAGAACGTAGAGTGGGCCATATTGACAAACATCCCAAACAGTCTTGCATGTCGGATTTTCGTAGTACATCGAAATTCTGCTACATTCGAAGATGAACAATACGGAATTTGTATTTACTTTGTTGGATAATGTATGAAAGTGCAGTGGTCGAAACTCGGGGCGGAGAAAAAAAAGCTCGTCTCCCATCTTTTTTCTTTCTTTTCTTTTCTTTTTTTTTTTTTAAATTTATTTACTGACGCGGAGGTTTTGGCGCCGTGCCTGTGTAGCGCTACATATATTCGACGGCAGAAGTTAGTTGTGGCGGCACCTACCAACATTTTTCAGAACTTCCACTTGCTTTGCACTCGATTCTAAGCCGCAGGCGGCTTTTTGGATTACAAAAACCGGAAAAAAAGTGCGGCTTAGATTCGAGTAAATACAGTACTTTAATACGATCCTCTAGCCAGCAATCTCTATAACTAACTTAGCATGCGTTTATAATACATTCCTCAAGATGACATTCGGGAACCTTTTCCTACCATGTAACAACAAATACAAGGATGCATTCAAGGTTGTGGGAGATTAAAGCTTATACTGATGTTGATGACAATGGAATGAATGGAATGACTGTTTTGTTATTTAATACACGTGAGATGAACATATTCACAAAGTTTGATAAATACTGCACTTCACTTCATGGTGTAACACTTTCCATTTCTCTCAGTGTAGTAGTAACTGTATCAGGCTTTAGCAGGGAATAACCTTTCCACAAATCATCTTCAAACTCTATTGCTATACTTGACAGTAAAACTGAAAAAATTGGTTACTGGTAATTTTAATACAAATTTTCTTAAAATTATTTTACTAAAATTTATTGCAATCAGTAATACCGGTATTTATCTTTCAGTGTAACTCCTCAAGTAAACTTTTCCTAATTAGTCAGTAACATCCACTGCACTGCTAACAGCTTTATGGACAGGTCTAATAACCAATAGTTAACAGCATTTTGAAAATAACATACAATTCCTTATGTTGTGTTGCTATTGGTCAGGATTTTAAAAAATCTACTAAGTATGAATTCAAAGAGAAGTCAATAAGTAAAAAACTAAGTATTTCGATCAATTGCTGAACACACTGAACTGGATTTATTTTGACAGTTCTCATGATGTCAATGCAAACCCAACAGATTAAGAATGTCCTTAAAATAAAGATGAGAACCGTTTATCAACAAAAGTAACTCAGTTCACACAAAAGCCTACATAGATCAATTTCTCAAGGAATAAATGTATTTTGTATATCAAACAGTTAAATTTATCTGTCAATCACGAACAGCTCTTACGCTGATGGTGTAGCTAATTACAAAGGATACACAAAATACTGAAGAAAGTAATCCAGACATCAAAGTTAGTGCAATATTAGGAAATGGTAGAACTGGAAACAAGGAGGGCAGACCACCAAACCTTAAACTCTAACCACATTCATTTAAACATCACTTAATATCAAGAGAAAGTCTGCCGGCAAATCCACCACTGCCCTCCGATCTGAAAATGCGGTGCACAGTGACCTGTACAACACAAGCACAACACATTGGAGGGTCCTCTCATTGGAGCAACAAGCTGTGCATCAGAGGGCTGTGCCCTGTATGAAGACGAGTAAGGAGAGCCTCATCCCATCCACGTGGCTGGAAGAAGATACATCACGGCTCCATTGTGGACTTCATTAGATGCAGCATATTATCCGTCACTTCTAACCACTTGTCTTCCCATCGACACGACTCTCCACTTCGACAGCAAGGCGACAGCTAGTAGGGGAATGGTACACTGAACTAAATGAGGATCGTGACATGCCTCTTTGGCTAGCAGAAATCTGCCCTTTCATTTCATTTCCCGCAACACCCATGTGACCTGGTACCCAACATGAACGTATATCCTTCCCCGCCTTTGTATTTTGAGGAGATTGTCCTGGATATTCTGGACTACTTTATCTTCTGGTTACAAGCACTGTAGAGAGTTAAGGTCACTCAGAGAATCAGAACGCGTGAGGAATTAAGTACTGAATGTCTCATCTACTCTATTGTCTGCAAGATCGTGTATAGTTCAACATCACAAACAGTCAAGTCTCAAGGCAGTCGGATCTCGAATTCACAGTCAGGGAAAAGAACATAGCAACCAACAGAGTCCCTCTGTTCACATTAATCTATAATGGTAGCAGCAGAGTTGTGGTGCTCAGGTAAAATGTTACAAAATAATGTATTAAAATCATACTGTAATTCACTAAATCTGAAATTACTCTCTGCTGTAATCAGGGTGAGGCAGCCTCAGTAAAGAGACTGTATATGGGGATGGTTCCATTAAGCACCCATAGCCAGCCTAAGCCCCCTCACTGTGGGTAGCGTCAATGATCTTCAGATAAGAAGGTCTCACTGATCCGTACACTGTGCACCCTTAGTCTAGCTGCAAATGCAAGAAAGCTCTACAAAACGGCAGCAGATGCACCCTGTCCACTCCTCAAGACATGGCGCTAAAGCACTTTATGATACTGAGTATCTTCTGGGTTTATGGGTGTCAGTTTTCTCAGCCACGTAACGACTGACACGCAAGTCAGGAAAACTAAGAATATGATAAGAATGATTTTAACCTCCCCCCCCCCCCCCCACCACCCACCACACACACACACACACACACACACACACACACACACACACACACACACACACACACACACACACACACAACTTGTCTTTGCAGCCCACTCCTAACCTCTGCACTCTAAGTTGCAACTGACAAGTCACTGTTGCAACTCTGGAAGAGGAACAGTAAACTGAAAAATAAGGATTGTACAGGACTTCTTACCATAGATGTGATACTGTTTATGGCTATAGCATAGAGGGTTGCACTTAAAAACACTGCCCTGTGTGACACCACTCTCAGTGTGTCACCAACTCAGGACCTAGAAGACTGCTTAGACAGGAAGCACCATACGAGTGTGGGAAGGTGCGCACTGGAGCCCCACCGATGGAGTTTCTATAGAATATTATGTCTCCAAATAGAGTCGTACACCTTGCTGATGTGAAAGAATATACCGAGACAGTGATGTTTACCTAGGAAAGCCTTCCGAACAGCCATCTCTAGCAGGGTCACCCTGCCAACAGTGGACCAAAATCTCCTGAACCCACAGCGAGAGCGGTTAAGGAGTTGCCCGGTCTCTAACGACCGGACCAGACCGGACGTCGGTTTACCGTTCGCTCCACGGTCTTTCTCCCCTTGCTCGTCAATTTGCCTCTCTCCACGAGCTGTGAAAGAGCTATGCTATGCTATGTCAAATTAAAACATTCGCAGCAGATTTTCTTTGACGCTGCTGGCAAATATCTGAGCACGCAGTACCAGTTTCGGTTGTGAGCAGGTGAAGTAGCACGAGTCTCCGACAGTGCCGATACCGACTCCTACGTGGAGAAAGAGCAGTAGTAAGACTCAAAACTGTCTGATCCGAAGTCCTGCTTGCCTCTCTCCACAATTGCACGGTCACAGCAAAATGCCAGATCCTGATGGGTACTGGCAGTAGCTGTCAAAAATACTCTGCCATCATCTGTGTAATGTCTCCGGGCACTGTGTGCCGACACCCGTTTCGGCGCTGCTGCTATTGGTAAACAACTGTGTTCACCAAAAATCCTTCTGATACTTTCCTGTACTTTTCTAGAATACGTGGAACTGCTGATAGGAGTTCAGAAATGCTTGCCACGATCTTTCCTTCTCTCCTCAATCATGAGTCAAGCCTCGGCTCTCACTACTCTAAAGGTTGGGAGGATGTCTGCTGTTGGGCACTACTTAAAACACTGAAGAGTCACACATCTGTCTCGCATTGCAGAGCGGCACTCATCGCTCCACCACGGTACAGGTCGCCTCCTAAGATTATCCGAGGGCTTCAGGATGGATAAGTCAGTGGCACGACAGATCACTCGTGTGACGTGTTCCACCCATTCCCGGATGGTGTCACGGTGTTCAAATGTAGCCAGCTGACTGAACAACATTCAGTTATCCCTGCTGACCATCCATTTCTGTGGCTTCTGTTCAATTAATGCTCCATCCAATAGATGGATCCACAGCGGAAATCGATCACTGGAATTGAGGTCATCAGTTTCTTCCCACTGAGAAGAGTCTGCACGGGCTGGAAGCAGAAAGGAGAGGTTGACAGCTCAGGACAACCCAGTAGCCGTCAAGAAATGAGTGGGACAGCCTGTGTTGAAGATATGCAGCTCCCGAGATATAATGAGGCTCCGTAAGACTTGACCCCTACGGCATAATGCTACACAGTATTAGGTTTTTGGATGTCACGTGATATCATACTTTGGGGTAAAGCAACAAGCTGAGCTCAAGTTTTTGACATTTATAAAGTTCTTAGAGCTTGAATTGAAAATTGTCCTACAAAAGCATGTCCAAAGAACTGGAAATATTTACTACTATTACTACTACTTCTTCTCCTCCTCTGTGTCACAAACTTTATGCCTGTCTTTTACTTTAATCTAGAAATGAACAACCACTACCTGTAACTTGCCAGCAGCCTTAAGAAAGTTTAGCTACTAATAAAGTACATTTTTAAGAGGAGGCTGAAGGACTAACACCTTTTACTTTACTACATTATTATGAAAAGGACAGATTGCTACTCATCATATAGAGGAGAAGTTAAGTCGCAGACAGGTGCAACAAAAAAAACTGCTATACAGTTAAGCTTTCAGACAAAAGCACTTCTTCTAAACCTGGAAAAAAAAAAAAACCCACACTCATTCAAACAACAAGAACTCTCATACATTTGCACTCTCTCTGGCCTCTGACGCCAGTTTGTGTACAGCAACTGTGCTCGATGTGGGTGGTGGGGGTGAACAGGAGGCTGGGGCAGGGAGGGGAAGGGACAGCAGGGTAGGGGTGGGGGAAGGTGTAGTGCCTTTTGTGGGAGCAAGCAGGAATGTGATAATAGGGGCAGAGTAGGGAAGCTGAGACTAGTGTGTGTGCTAGTGGCATACAAGGCTGTTTACTGCTGGAGTGGTAGCAGGGAATGGGATAAGTAGGTGAAGGACAGCAAGCAGTAAAGGCTCAAGTAATGTAGAATATATGAGGGTAATCAGAAAAGAGAGGTCTCCTATTTTTTTATAAGTACAGAGCTCCGTTTGTGTGGCAGTTGGTCACGCTGTTATGAAGAGTGCTTCAGGCGCTGTGTGTAAACATGCACACGCCGCGCTGATGCACTCAGTCTTGGCTTGGCAACCGTTGATAATGGAGCTCCCGTTGGATGTTACTGCAAAGTGCAAATTGTATGCAGTTATTCGCAAAGGGCACTGTGCCGATTGAAATTCATCGCCAATTGACGGAACTGTATGGTGAGTCGCGCATGGATGTCAAAAATGTTCATAAGTGATGTAGAGAGTTTGCAGCTGGTCGGACCGAAATTCATGAGAAACAAAGGAGCGAGAGACCATCAATTTCTGAGGAGACAGTGTTGAAGGTTGAACAATGCACGCGTGAAGATCGGCGGATGACCCTGGATGATCTCTGTACATTTGTTCCTGAGGTTTCCCGAAGCACCGCTCACAGAAATTTTAACGGTAATGTTGAACAACCGGAAGGTGTGCACAAGATGCGTGCCACGCATGCTGACTGAGAACCACAGGCAGCAACGATATAATGCTTCCTGTACATTTCTTCATCGCCTTGCAGCCGAACAGGACACCTTTCTGGACTCAATTGTCATGGGTGACGAAACCTGGGCATACCACTTTACACCTGAGAATAAGCAACAATCACGCCAGTGGAAGCATCCTTCTTCGCCAAAGCCATGGAAATTCAAAATAACATACCGTATTTACTCGAATCTAAGCCGCACTTTTTTTCCGGTTTTCGTAATCCAAAAAACAGCCTGCGGCTTAGAATCGAGTGCAAAGCAAGCGGAAGTTATGAAAAATGTTGGTACGTGCCGCCACAACTAACTTCTGCCGTCGAATATATGTACTATGTAGCGCTACGCAGGCATGCTTTGTAGGCACAAATATAAATACTGGCGCCAAAACCTCTGCGTCAGTAAATAATTTTTTTAAAAAAAGTGGAAGAAGAGGTTTTTTTCTCCGCCGCGAGTTTCGACCACTGCATTTTCATACATTATCCAACAAAGTAAATACAAATTCCGTATTGTTCATCTTCGAATGTAGCATAATTTCAGTGTACTACGAAAATCTGACTGGCAAGACTGTTTGGGATGTTTGTCAATATGGCCAACTCTACGTTCTGAATTTTTTCCTATCTGTGAGAAGAGATGGTTGCTAATAGGAACCTGATGAAATTTGAATCACATACAGTATTCTCTTCACCATAGGAATAATACGAATATAAACATTTTGCCATGTATTCTTTCGTGTTTGCTGCTATCTCATTTAAATCCTGTCTGCCTAATAAACCACGAAACTAGAGTGAGACAACAGCAAACGCGGAAGAATATATGTATCGTCTCATGTTTATATTCGTATTATTCTTATGCCTAATAGTGATGCAGCCAGAAATGAAGCACGGCAAGTGACTTAGATTTTTAAATCTAAGATGACTAATTTCTGTGCAGAATTTGATGTAATAAAGAAGCGGCCGCAAAGATTTTCAAACGGAGAAAAATTTTCGCCTAACTCTCGTTCAGAACATGTTCTATCATACGCAGTCTATTATTTGATTCTTGTTGATCATTATCAAAGAAAGCAGCAGTGTAAGTAACAACAAATAGCAGTCTTGTCATTGTTTCGCTTATGAGACGATTCCTCTCTCTTCTTTTTATTGTACGCGGCGGTAGCGCACACAAAAGCAAGCCATGCCGCGAGCGGCGACAGGCCGTAAACACGCACTATCAGAATGCGAGGAACAATGCATGACACAGTGCAGTAATGCATATTCAGCTTAAGAGTGACGCGAACACCTATAACAAAGAAAACGGCATTTATCAGATCAAAGCAAAATAAGCAATCGATTCAAACCCGACGAAGCACGTGGAAAAGGAAGGGTACCCGTATAAATACAGACGGAGCACCTGACGCATAGCAATGGCTATGTGGTAAAGCTTAACTGCTAAGCTTACGACTGGAACCAAACTACTGTAGCTGTATCGTCATTCATTTGACCTAAATTGTGTCTCATATTACAATGGACCAACTTTGTTTCGATATGGAGGTGCAGCCTAAAACTTTTCTCTCCCCTTGAATTTCGAGTCTCAAATTTCAGGTGCGGCTTACATTCAGGAAATTTTTTTTCCCTTATTTCGAGTCAAATTTTTCAGGTGCGGCTTAGATTCGAGTAAATACGGTAGTCTGCCGGTAAAGTCATGACAACCGATTTTTGGAATTGGAAACGGGTATTGTTGATAGACTCTATGCCCACTGGGATCACAAATAATGCTGACAGTTACTGTGAGACTCTGAAAAAACTCAAATGGGCAATTCAGAACCGGAGAAGAGGAATGTTGAGCAAGGGCGTACACATTCTCCATGACAACGCTCGCCCACACATCGCTCGGCAAACCGTTGCTCTCCTGCAACATTTTCAGTGGAACATAATCACCCACCCACCCTATAGTCCTGACTTGGCGCCCAGTGACTACCAACTACTTCCTAAGTTAAAAGAACATTTGGCCGGAAAGCGATTCAGCTCTGACGACGAGGTGAAAGAAATGGTTCATAACTTTCTGAACAGCATGGTGGTGAGCTGGTATGACATGGGCATACAAAAACTGCCACAGCGTCTACAAAAATGGTGATTGTGTCGAAAAATAGCTAAATGTTCAAGTTGTAAACTGATGTAAATCATTGTAGAAATAAACAGGTCTATGTACTTATTAAAAATAGGAGACCTTACTTTTGGGATTACCCTCGTATTACAGGGAGAGTTCCCATCTGCATAGATCAGAAATTCTACTTCTGACCAAAGCCTCAAACATATTGCAATCTTTTTGTTGTGTCTGTCTGTCTGTCTATGTCTCATCATCTCCTTTATGTGACGAGTAGTAATCCATCCTTTTTCATATTATTGTTGTTATTCCACCCTGGATTTTCCATTGTTTCCTTTTACTTTACTGATGAATTTCTACACAGAAACAACTGATGAAGATATTATTAACAATATCATATGACATAAGAGCTATACAATATATAATTTTAGCAAGCACTTGTTCAGCTTTAATTCTATTCTACATCTACAGCCATTCTCTCCAAATAACTGAAATGCGTAATACGGGTACCTCCTACTTTATCAGTTATTCACATATGGAGTGCAGGAAGAATATTGTTTAAAGGCCTCTGTTCACACTGTATTAATCTAATCTTGTCCTCACAATCCCCACAGGACTGGTACATAGGGAGTTTTAGTACACTCCTACAGTTATCACTGAATCTTGTTCTCGAAAGAAGGCTTCCTTGGGATAGTGTCTATTTTCAACTGTCAGCAACTTCAGTTTCCACAGTATCTCTGTGATACTCTCCCATGGGCGAAACATATCTGTAACCACTCGTGTTACCCTTCTCTGTATACAATCAATATCCCTTGTTAGTCCTATTTGGGATGGGTTCGAAACACTTGAGCAATATTCTAGAACATGTCGTACAAATGTTTTCAAAGCAAACCCATTTGTAGACTACCTTTACACCACTTTTGAAATCTTAAGATCTGCCTGAGCATTTATGCAGCTTTCTTTCTGAAAGTACTACGTTATAGATTAATTCTCCATTTACAAAATGTATTATGCTACTGTTAACATTGCCTGCATATTAATATAAAACAGTGTCAGAAAGCATTGTAAATTGTTTTCTTTTGATGATGCCCAGCTATAATAGTCATAGAACTATCAAATGTGCTTCAGCCTGTGTACATTTGTATGTTTTTATTAATTTTTATTTTTCAGTAAGATTAGAAATGAAATTAATAGTTAACATATTCCTCATACTTGAAAACCACTTTGCTTACATTAATGTGCTTCCAAGGATCCTATCTTTCTTCCGTATCTATGTAGAGCCAATCCGCTTTCAGTACACAAAGATCCGAGGCAACGCTCGAGGTTGCACTACCCCGATTCCTCGCTAGGAGTCGGTTGAGTGGGAATAACCATTACACCACCAAGGATCACTGTGTGGCAGGACTGATGGAGGGTCCATGTGTTCCATCTGCCAGTGTTTGTTCTACGAGGGACATAGCTGGCAGTGCCTTCTGTGGCTAATCAGTTGTTGTTGTCTCCATTCAAAGGAAGTATTAGAGCAGGTTGTGCAGTGGCACTCTAGCTGATGGACACTTAGTTGTCATTTGATGGCCAATGTAGTGCAACTTGGGAGAGGACTAACTGCGGCAGCTGCAGTGTACAGTTGGTGAATACAGTTTGTTAATAAAGGTTTTATTTGCGTGAAATCTGGTGGAACCGACTGGGTTGCCAGGCGCTGCTTATACTAGTTGTGAACTGTGGACGCTTCCCAATACACGACCGACAGATTTTTATAATGGAGAACAAGATAAACTTCAGTGCATGAAATAGTGTTCATTGTGTTTGCATGTAAACAGGTCTGGCTTGTGTTGGAATAAGTGCTTAGGAATTCTGTCTATGTTTTAAGAATAGCAGAACAATTGCTGCATGTTTCACATGGTTTGTTTATATTCGAATCAGCATAACAAAGTAACTGATGTCTAGCTGTTTATAGATGAATATAAACTGGTCACCTTTTGATTTGGGAAACACTTATTTTCTATCTTCATTTCAATGAAGTTATTATTTGGTAGTCACTTTTTAATAAAGAAAATACAAAAATTAATCATCATTTCCCCCACATCTCTTCTGGTCAGGTCATGCAACCAGGTCAGTTTTGTTTGGAACTGTATATATTAGTCTTTGTGAGATTAAGATTTAAATTGTTAGCTGTTAACCAACGGAACCTTTTTCAGTTATTATCCGAGCTGCATCTGGTAAGGCTGAGTTTGAGAACTGTGTTAGTATGTTTCCAAGCAGTCTCATGAATGACTACATTTATAATTTTTTTATCTACTTGTGAGCTCTCAAAAATAAGAATGTGAAAGACGACAAAGACAACAATAACAACCATTAGACCATGGATTTGACAAACAATGTCAAGACAATCATTCTAGTTAAACAGTAACTGTCGGTATTAAATGTATCAATTTATCTTTGAATCAGACCTGCTTCAAGTTAAACCACTGACTAAGATTATTGTGAGCTGAGTTATCAGCTCTTCCTATAGTCCGGGAGACGATTCTTTGATACTGACAGCTCGGTAGCATCTTTCCGTTGCCTAGCGACAGCAGGCAGGCACCCAAGCCTGACTTTGAGCAGGTAGCAAGGGCCACGTTGGCACTCTGAAACCCAGTCGCGCGCGCTTATGAACCTTACCAATGTCTCGCATGCAACCAGAGCGGTAGTTTGTCTGAATAGTTGAACTCACAGTTTATTTCATTTTTGTTATTTTTAGTGTTTATTCGTTCTGTTTCATTGTAAACAATGTCTGGTGTGACGTGTAGTGCCAACCTAACACAAGCACTGAAACGGAGGAAGAAAATTGTGCTTCACACCCAGGCCCAAGAATTTGTGTGCTCTGTGAGGGATTACTTTGACAAAGAAAAGGACAATGGTGAGCCCTTGATTCCTTTGTTCAGGTTGTGAAGTGGACTGCAGCAGCATTGAAAATGAGCAAGAACACTGTTGTTAAGATGGGGAAAGAACAGTATAGTATAGATTGTGACGAGAGTGGCACAACGAAGTTGCACACACCAGTAAAGTAGCGACCGAGAAATAAGTAAGTGACAGCTTTGGACGATTTTCAGAAAGACGCTATTCATTGTCATATATTCAGCTATTATGAGAAAAGGGAACATCCCACTATCTAAATTACTGGTGTCACTTCAGAAAGACTATCTTTTTAAAGGGAGCAAATTTTCATTACGTACAGTGCTGAAAGACATAGGCTTCAGATATTCACCTTTTAACGGATGCAAAATATTAATGGAAAGGACAGATCTAGTTGCATGGCAGTGCAGATTTCATCGGTGTGAAATTCAATAGGTGACACTTGGGTCAATGCCAGCCACTCTTTATATAGAGGCTGGAATGATGGAACTTCCGAGGGGACAATGGCAGGGCCTGTTGGCAAAGGAGGGCGAATTATTGTCTTACATGCAGGTACATTGAAAGGATTTGTGCCAAACTGCTTGAAAATGTTTTGGTCAAAAAAGACAGGAGATTACCACGAAGAAATAAACAGTGTAGTATACTTCAAGAGTGGTTCGAGACATCACTTATGACAAATCTGACAAGTTCATCAGCAATCGTTATGGACAATGTGCCTTATCATTCTGTTGTTCACGATAAGGCACCAACTTTGGCAACAAAGAAAGGCAATATCATTCAGTGGTTGAAACGGCGAAAAGTGGATTTCAGAGAAGATTTAAAGAAGGCGGAATTGCTAGAAATTGTGGCACAAAAGAAACTCCAATTTACAACATACGTAACTGATGAGACTGCTAAAAGGCATGGGCATGAAATCATTCAGCTTCCTCTATACCATTGTCACTTAATTGCAATTGAAGGGGTGTGGTGCAGATCAAAAATTACGTTGCTGCAATCAATAAAAAATTCACCATCTCTGAAGTTGAAACTCTCCTTCCAGCAGTTATCAATAAAGTGACAAGCGAGATGTGGACTAAAATTGTAAACAGCACTGCAAGTGCCATCACAGAGGCAATCAAAACTGAAGGGGTTGTGGGAGAATGCATTGAAAATTTAATTATACATCTGGGAGAGGGCAGTGATAGTTCAAGTAGCGCTGAGGAAGATAATGTCAAATCAGATTCTGACAGCGATTTGAGTGGTGTTTTTCCATTACAGTAACTACAATGTGTTCAGTAATGTAAGGAGGGAGATTGCAGATCATCATATTGTACTTTCTTCAGATTAAACTCTTAATACACTGACCAATTATTGTGTAGCTCATAGTATAACAAATTAATAATGCTAATACTTAACAACAGAAACTAAAACTGCTAATGTTCAACAACTTGCGAAAATAGTTTTCATTTCAGTTGTGAAGTTTAACAAATAAGTTTATGGTATTTCAGCATCTTAGATACTTCTACTAAATAGCTCTTATCAGTTCTCGAGTTAATATATTTTAAGTAGCAACTTTAAATAAATTCACACGTACAAATACGACTTGCATTTTGTCGCGCTTTTACTTCTGCTGCTAGAGAATGCGTATAGTAGACAGGGCGCCGCATGCCGTGAGCCACGTTCGGCAACAGCGCCGTCTGCCTGCCAGAACTGTCAATACAAATCACTTGTCTCACGGATTATAGTCTACATAATAGATCTTCCTTCATATGACGTAGTGTACTGTAACACTGGCATCAACAATCTATGCATGTTATGTTCATGTCTGTCTTATGAGAATACGGAAGTCTCCTTGCAAGCAGAAGGCAATATGTAGTAGTGACTGGTTCAGACAGCTGATTCAGTTGTAAAAACAGTGATGTATTATCAACAGATGCCAAGGAAATGATCAAAGAAATGAAACTCCCTTACCTCGGTATTTGTAGCAATAATTTAATAGCAAACAGCCAAGTAACTCCAAATTATCTCACAAAATAGACTGAAAGTATCCATAGAGACTATCAAACTGTACTGAACACCAAGGCTCCTCATAAAGCTTAAATGTGTCCACAACAAGAAGTCACAGAAACTCCTATCACAGCTAAGCTTCACTCAATGTGTGTGTCTCGATCAGCAGAATTTTTTTAAATTACATAAATTATGCATTATGGACAAATGAAGTGACTGATTTTTGTAGTGTATAACATGGAAAAACTGGTGTGAATCATTATAGCAAAACTATGACCATTTTCTAATGTCCATTCTGGAACACTGAATTTTAATAAAAATTGCTATGATTAAGGATACAAGAAACAATTTCTTAGATCTACTGAACACAATGTGAGGTAAAATGTTTAGTTGGAATCCTTCACAATTAAACAAAATATCTAAAAAATAC
Organism: Schistocerca cancellata; assembly: GCF_023864275.1. Classification (NCBI taxonomy): domain Eukaryota; kingdom Metazoa; phylum Arthropoda; class Insecta; order Orthoptera; family Acrididae; genus Schistocerca; species Schistocerca cancellata. The sequence goes on along the minus strand of NC_064631.1, from coordinate 284,687,959 downwards.
AAAATATTTATTTTTTAATTTTGAATGTCCTCTTACATTGTCACTATACTGCATTTTGAATGGTTAAGTCAACAACAAATTATGTTAACAATGTCATGTTCATGAGATCAAAAAATTTGAGATAAATCCATAAAGGCCAAGAAAAATGCATACATACTGAACAAATATGATAAGAAGTGAACGAAAATGGCACTAAATGGATACGTAAAGTTCATATATACAATTAAATGATGAGATACAAGATTACGCTGAAAGTTATTTGTACAGAAAAAGAATACCTTCTGCGTACACCACTAATTTGTATATTCCTCCAATTTATTTCATTGTGTTTTAAAGGTCATCATTTTATCCTATTAGGCACTAACTCTTTTGAGAGTACTTATACGCCTGGTTTGCATCTACCAGACACTTTGATTTATTGTCTCTCCCTTTTAAACAAAAAACAGAAGTACTGGCACAGCTATACATAATACGAACTTTGCCATATGCACTGACTCTTCTATGTTCAATAAGAAATTTTACTTCTATACCACATTATGTTAATTTTCTGTTCTCGGTAGTCCCAAACGCATGAGGCAATAGCAGCCACACAGATATACGTCTATCCCAACTGCCTTCTTTCTGTTACACCAATCAAGAGGTAATATTTACACTGATACAAGTATTTGTGAAAAAATTGTGAACATATATCTGTTACTACAGTCAGAGCTCATTTACAATTTACTAGATAGCCTCCTCCCTAAATGTAAAGCTATCAAGGTACAGCATAAACTTCTCTAGTTCTTTATTTGAGCTCTTCTGACAATCACAAAAATTCCATTTCAGTTTTGCATAATCAGTTATAATTACATTACAAAAACATCAGTAATGCAAATCTCAAAGGTCCTTCACTTTTTCAGGAGTAAAAAATCAGATAATACCATAAAACACACACACACACACACACACACACACACACACACACAAGTACTGCAAAACACACACCTCCACAACAAACCTTGGTCCCTCAGAAGGAACTTTTAAGACTGGTGCAAGAAATAAATTTTGAAGACATTACAGCACTTTTTAAACACATACAAACACAACAAAACAAACTGCTACTCGTGCTGCCCTGTGGCAGCGTTACAATGCATACCATTACTTCATGTCAGTCACAATCTAAAGACCCACCATATAACTGAAGCACTAAAATAACAACACTGCTTGCCATTATAGCTCCCTAACACATTTAACAGAATTCTACACTACTGTTCTCCTAGGAAACAACGAACTTTTAAAATTTGTATCTACATTATCAGCAACAGTCTAAAGCATGCAGTACAAAAAAACATACAAGAAATGAATACTGAAGAAATAGTTTAATAAATAACAACAAATTAAGTGATACTCACACAAGCTGTTCACATCAACAGAAATGAGCAGGGAATGTGTTTCAAATGCGTAACCCAAAATAGAAATTTATGAGTCCATATGAGCATGCTTTTAATCCTACAATTACAAAGAGAGATTCCTCGGAAAGATTTTTGACTTCTCACTTATTTGAAGTCCTCTTAGAACTTCTATCTCAACGGTAACTTCAAAATATATCAATATTAGCTATCTCTGAGCTACGAATGCAATAAATCATCATCTCCCCCTCCTCCCTTTCAACATATGCATACATTTGTAACCACGTGAAATTTTCACTGTATAAGGGCCTTTTCTCAAGTCAGTTTTTCTTGGTCCACAATCGATTTGATTCAAAAATGAATCAGTTAAAAAGCTACTGATATATTACAAAAGCAATAACCAATAACCCCCCCCCCCACCTCTCTCTCTCGCTCTCTCTCTCTCTCTCTGTGGTGTGTGTGTGTGTGTGTGTGTGTGTGGGGGGGGGGGGGGATACCTAGTTACATATGGATTTCAAACATATCATTTTTACACCTGAACAAATATATTTCTGGATATTGGCTAGTGTACGTTTACTTAATGTGTCTAGTCAAGTTTGAAATCTGTGGAGCTGAGTCCATATTGGGAGAAGCAAATGAAAGTAAATTACTGATACCGTAAACAGAAAACACTAAATGCAAGAACTGTTACGTTAGAAAAGGAAAATTTTGGGGAAATTACCTCTCAAGATTTAAAGTTCACTTATCACTGATGACAATTAGTAAATTATACAAAAAAGGGTACGGCAACTGTATGCTAGTATTTTAAGAACAAAGCACTAATATTAAAACCAGAAGAACATCACCACTTTCAAGTTCATCAATGCTTTCATTTTCATATAAGATGTGTATGCACATTCAGGCATATAAATTAACTGCCTCTCACATTTCTGAAGCCATTCACTTCATGCTAGTGATGATACAACAACTGGATAAGGTCTTAGAATGTCATTTGATATGACACAGCAGTAGGAGACTTAAAAGTATGCTCACATTAAACATTTTTCAGACTACAAGGAATGATTTTCAATGAAACTGCATGCAGCTTGTGGACATTCACATTACAGTCTTCATTTCAGTGCCTGTCCATTATGCAAGTTAAAGCTCTGTTTTCATGGTCAGTGCCTCCATTTTACACAGTAATGAGTAAAACGGCAACCAAATCAATTTAAAATTGTGCCAGCCTCCTTTTTTTACCCTTTTCTGTTAAGAATCCATTGCAGATCAGTCCTGAATATAATTACAATATACTATAAAGAAATGGAACCCAATTAATCATTGTAGTGCAGATGAGGGAATACATTCTGCGTTTGAGAATCATCTTTCACTCCAGGGGCTATGGCTATCCTTTGTTTCTGATGATTCACCAACTGAATCACAATTTGTAACTGATGTATATCTTCACCACCTTTGGACCCTACAAGTTTTCATACTTGCTTCCAAAGAATGCAACCTTACTTTGCAATGTGGATTAAATGTCTACAGTTTCCTGTACATGCCTTGATTTGTGATTGTAAAGTATATGAAAAGTGAAAGAACCATATGCTACTGAAAATTACAACTACTGGTACCACTTTTTTCTAGAATGTATATCTACAACAGATTCAGTCCATCTTGTCAAATGCGCACAAAGTCCCTAATTTCCGACAATAAAATTATTTTATGTCTGTAACTGAGTATTTCTACTCAGAGCTTTCAAAAGAAAGCTATGTGCAAGACTGGCTGGCTCTGACCACGAAAGAGAAGAAGAGCAAAGCAGGTGCTATGACATATCACATTACATCACATCACATCACGACACATCACACAGTGGTCTCCAGTACCTCTTGATGAGGAGTGTCCGCAAGGGGAAGTGGCCACGCTGACGGTGCGACAGCAGCCAGTGGCGACGGTGACGACCCTGAGCCTGACGGCACAGAGCCCTCAGACCCAGAGGCAGACGCTCGCCGCCGTACGGATTCCTCTGATGAGCTGGAACGCAGCCCGGTGCCTTCCAGTTTCTCTCTGTCCTCATCCCTTAAACATAAGTACGTAATCGTTACTGCTCAGTGCCACATTACTATAAATTTCAAAAATAAAATGATCTACCATGTCCACCTTAGGTCTAATTTTAATGAAAACTTAAGTGTACACAACTGTATTCAAAAAAGAATTCAGACTGGAGATATTTGTAACGTACAGGATCTATACTAATCACATACCAAATAATTAGGAATCTGATATGAAAAATCATATAAAAATACTGTAGTCCAGCAGAAAGTGTGAGTTTGATAAAAATGGGGATAGTGCAACAGTGAAGAAAGATGTACTCCATCCACAGAGCAGCAGGCAGAACAGTGAGCCTCAATGTTGTGTTAAGTTGACATTGAAACTAAAGTTCCTGGAGGATCCAATCACACAGGAAACAATATTTGGCTTTGTGGACAACAGAAACAGATTTAGGAAGAAGCAGCCAATGTCGTACTGTGCTCCCCTTACAAACAATACAAGTATACCGTATTTACTCGAATCTAAGCCGCACTCGAATCTAAGCCGCACCTGAAATATGAGACTCGAAATAAGGGAAAAAAAATTCTCAAATCTAAGCCGCACCTGAAATTTGTGACTCGAAATTCAAGGGGAGAGAAAAGTTTCAGGCCGCACCTCCAAATCGAAACAAAGTTGGTCCATTGTAATATGACACAATTTAGGTCGAATGAATGACGATACAGCTACAGTAGTTTGGTTCGAGTCGAAAGCTTAGCAGTTAAGCTTTACCAGGTACCCATTGCTATGCGTCAGGCGCTCCGTCCGTATTTATACGGATACCCTTCCTTTTTCACGTACTTCGTCTGGTTTGAATCGATTGCTCATTTTGTTTTGATCTGATAAGTGCTGTTTTCTTTGTTATAGGTGTTTGCGTCAGTCACTCTAAACTGAAAATGCATTACTATACTGTGTCATGCATTGTTTGTCGCATTCTGATAATGCGTGTTTACGGCCTGTCGCAGCTAGCGGCATGGCTTGCTTTTGTGCACGCTACCGCCGCCTACAATTAAAAAAAAAGAGAGGAATCGTCACATTAGCGAAACAATGGCAAGAGACTGCTATTTGTTGTTACTTACACTGCTGCTTTCTTTGATAATGATCAACAAGAACCAAATAATAGATTGCGTATGATATAACATGTTCTGAACGAAAATTTGGCGAAAATTTTTCTCCGTTTTAAAATCTTTGCGGCCGCTTCTTTAGTACATCAAATTCTGCACAGAAATTAGTCATCTTAGATTTAAAAATCTAGTCAGTTGCCGTGCTTAATTTCTGATTGTATCACTATTAGGCATAAGAGTAATACGAATATAAACATGACACGATACGTATATTCTTCCGCGTTTGCTGTTGTCTCACTCTAGTTTCGTAGTTTATTTGGCAGACAGGATTTAAATGAGATAGAAGCAAACACGAAAGAATACATGGCAAAATGTTTATATTCGTATTATTCTTGTGGTGAAGAGAATACTGCATGTGATTCACATTTCATCAGGTTCCTATTAGCAACCATCTCTTCTCACAGGTAGGAAAAAATTCAGAACGTAGAGTTGGCCATATTGACAAAAATCCCAGTATTACCAGTGGGATTTTCGTAGTACATTGAAATTCGAAGATGAACAATACGGAATTTGTATTTACTTCGTTGGATAATGTATGAAAATGCAGTGGTCGAAACTCGGGCGGAGAAAAATGCTCGTCTTCCAAATTTTTTTTTTTTTAATTTTATTTACTGACGCAGACGTTTTGGCGCCAGTATTTATCTTTGTGCCTACAAAGGATGCCTGTGTAGCGCTACATATATTCGACGGCAGAAGTTAGTTGTGGCGGCACCTATCAACATTTTTCAGAACTTCCGCTTGCTTTGCACTCGATTCTAAGCCGCAGGCGGTTTTTTGGATTACAAAAACCGGAAAAAAAGTGTGGCTTAGATTCGAGTAAATACGGTAAATGAATCTGTTAAAGATTGATTCTATGGCCTCAGGTTCCTGAAAGTAGTCATTATGTCCAACTTCCTGTATCATTTGGAATGTGAAATACAAGGTAGAACTCAAAAGTAATGAGATTTCCTTTCATGCAGATGGAGGTGCAGTTGTTAAAGGTTTTTCCATTGTGTGCTTATATTACACATTTCTCTAAATTGGTTGATCAACTATCGTCTATGAGTAAGCACGAGTTAGGTTGCAATGCTTTCCTTCTCATAGCCATAATTTCATACGACCAGCTATTTTCCACTTATATATGTGACAGAATAATATCCTAAGGTCAGGTTTTGTTCCCTGTTATGGAAGTCAGGAGTTTGCAAGGAAGAAGCACTGAACCTTCTGCTGCAACACCACTGTGACCTAAGAAAGCAAAACATGTGAGACACAATGTGAAAACAATGTAGGATTGTTTTTCCATGATGAAGGAAATAGTTCATAATGAATTTGTTCTTCAGTGTACTAAAGCTAACAAAAATTACTACTGTCAAGTGTTGAAAGGCAATCCCCCCCCCCCCCTTCCCCACAACCTTTTCTTATTCTCTAGAATGAAAAGGGGCAACAAGGAAGAGTTTCCAGGGTGTAGAAGAGGTGAAACAAAATTGTTGGAAGCATTACACAATATTAACTACGAGTAAGTTTAAAATTTATCAATCTTTGGAACATTGGGATAAGTGCAATAAGTTAAATAGACACATATTTTGAAAGTGCTGCAGTCCCCTAAATGCCCAGAGGAATACAAAATTTATTCACAGATTTCTGAAGATAGTCACTACCATATTTGTAGCACCAATTTACTGGTATTATAAGAGGAAACAATCAGTGAAACGGTGCAATACCACAATTAATCACAAAAGCATTGTGGGTAGGTCAGCTAATGGCAGTTATTTCTATTTTAGTTCTGTGACCTGGCAAATTTCCAACAATCTCAAATGTTAGTTACTCTAAAGAGCAAAAAGGAAGAATATAAGGAAGGAAGGAAGAAAGGAAGGAAGGAAGGAGGGAGGGAGGGAGATCTCATCAGAGATGAAGCACAAGCACAAACTAGAGAAAGATAAGGTAGGAAATCATCCATGTCCATTCAAAGGAATGATTCTAGCATCACCTCATATGATTTATGAAAATCACAGGAAACCTAAACCTGGACCATCCAATGAGAAATTGAACCACTGTTCTCCCAAATGTGTGTCCAGTGTGTCACCATTACACTTGCTTGGAAAAAGTTAATCATACAATTAGGTAATTCCATGTCCTGTATGCCATTTGCATGATTGTAATGCTTGTGCATTACAATTCTCAAGTAGAAAAAAGTGTAGGAGTAACTCAAGTATGGAGAACCCCCTAAAAGTCAATGTCCAGCTGGCCAGGACTGACTGTCATTAACCTACTAGAAGTACTGATGAAGGTTTCTGGTCACTTGCTGTCTTCTAAGACAGCACACTGCACATTAAGTCATGTAAGAAGTACAGACCCACACAATCAACAAACAACAATAATCAAGTAAAAAGTCACAAATCACTTCTAAATCTAAAAAAAGACCAAAAGGCTGAACATAAAAAGTAAGCTTACATTACACCAATCTCTAAATCAATCTCTAAGCAATTAAACACATCAATAACAAGAACAACCATAACTAATCTATTTTGGAAATGAATATGAAGCAAAGGGATTTTTTTTTCCAGGTGTTCTAAATCCCATTTTAACACCCTGGAAAAAAGAACAAAGATTAAAGTCAAGCAAGCAGGACAGAGCTGGCACTGATGTGCCTTAATGTCTCTCACTCCTCCTCTTCCTGCTCCCATATAACATACATCTTCCTCTCTCTCCACAAGTGTATGGAGTACCACTTGCATTTCCAATGATCCTGTATATAAGGTGGTGATTATTAAACATTTTACACGTTTCTGAAGTCAGCAGCCCGACATTGCTCATCCTAGAAACCATTTTTTTTCTCCATGCCATGTTCAAAAGCAAATCAAGTAATTACTAACTGCAGTATGAAATACCTGATTTTGAGAAGAATATATTTGTCTGGCACAAGTCCTTCACGACCATCTATGCTGCCACGCCACCAGTCATTGGAAACTTGTGAAAACAGCACCAAGTGGTCTCCTTTTTTGAAGCTCAGTTCACGATCTGAGCGTGCCATGAAGTCAAACTGTGCAGTCGCCTCCATGCATTCTGATTCTGTAAAATAAATCTATCATCAGTTAAATGTGTTAAAGCCTGGTAGAACAACTTCACATCTACCAATCAAAAATGTAACTGTGTATGTTCTATCACATTAATTTATTTTGTGACACTGTTTTTGGCATACTAGACTATCTTCAGACTACCAGTGTTTTATTCCTTTCCCTGATAAATCAATTAAATACAAGGTCTCTTCAAACAATTCCAGAACTTCGTCCACAAATTTTTTTTACTCTTAACTTTTACTTACTGTGCATGGTCTCCTTCAAAATACTCTCCTTCAAAATTGATAAAAGGCTCCCAATGCTATTTCTGCTTCTGAAAGCAGTTTTGGTGCACCTCTTGCCAAGTCATGTGAAGGGCTGACTGTGAATTTTCTTTTACTTTGTCTACTGTTGCAAATCTTTGTACTTTCGATGGGGCTTTCCACTTTGGAAATAAAAAAATGTCGCAGGGGCCACGTTTAGAGAATATGGAGGATGAAGCAACACAGTAATTTAATTTTCTGTGCAACAGTAGTGCACCAACAGAGATGAATCTGCAGGTCCTTTATCGTGATTTAAGAGCCATAAATTGTCTCACCAGGCTTCAGGTCATTTTCGTCTCACATTTTCTCACAGGCATTACAACGCATCCGAATAATACACCATTGATTAATAGTTTGTCCCTGTGGCACACATTCATGATGAACTAATTCTTCAAAGTCAAAGGAAGCCATCAGTATGGCTCTGACATTCCACCTGACCTGATGAGATTTGTTTTGTCTTGTCTTGGAGAACCTTTCCCGATCCATTGTGATGTTGAACCTTGGTTTCAATATCATAACCGTAGACCCACGTCTCATCAGCACTTACGGACCATCTCGTTCTCATTTACGCAATCCAAAAACTCTTCACTTATGACAAGGCAAAGGTCTATCTGGGCTTGAGTCATGAAATGTGAGACAAACTTAGTGCCAACAAGAAGCATTGCAACATGCTTTGTCAGGATTTCATAAAATAATCCAAATGATATGTTACATTCTTTTACAATCTCTTGGACAGTTAGTCTTTCACCAGCATGCACAGTTTCATTAATGTTCCTGACATGAGCATCATCATCAGTAGACGTCGAAGGGCATTCCGAACGAGGGTCACCTTTAACTTCCATATGGCCATTTCTAAGCTGTGTGAACCTTTTCTAACATTGAGTACGGCTTAAGCAATCATCACTGTAGGCTCCCTGCATCATTTGGTGTCTCTCTGTAAAGGTTTTCTTAAGTTGCATGCGAAATTTAATGCAGACATGTTGCTCCCCCAACTCTGCCATCTCGAAATTCGCAAACTGTGTGACACAACATTCTACACAATATGGCACTGAACTATAACTCACATAATACAACAGTGAAACTTCCAGCAGTTACACATTAAAAACAGGTGTGTGCAGGGATGCCAACCACATTTCACACCGACACACCATAGGCGTGAAATTACGGATGTCCTGGAATTTTTTCAACAGACCTCGTATGTGTGTATCAGGAGCTGGTCATCATTTTACTGGCAACAGAAGCACCAAGAAAGAGTGAACATTAAAGACAACTTTAACCATAACTATTACAGAAATTAACCATAAGATTTAGAAACTAAGACAATAATCTATTAGTTACTTAACATAAACAGCAGACACTCCACCCAATAAAGGTTAATTGTGGTGTGGTAGCTATACATAATTGGCTGATATAAATGAACATATCGTACAGAGTATGTTTTGACAGACTTGTTTACGTAACCTCCAGGTTAGGCAAAAGAATCTGATAAATAGACAAGGTTTAATCCTACACATGGGTTCTAGAGTTTTAAAAAGTTGTGTGTATGGAAATTAGTTGCACTAAGGACTTTGTTATCTATAACTGGAGAACTAGTTATATATGACAGCTGGAATAGATACCTTCAATATTCTCTCCTGTGAAATAATGAAAGTATGAAAAATTCAAATGTTGCACATTTTCTCAAACCTGCTTGTACAATCCTGCTTGTACACCGATTAACACTCAGTTGCCTAAGATGGTTTGCTGATGATGAAACTGTAATGTCTCAGGAAATAAATGATTTTGATTCAAGATTCAATCATCATCCTGTGATCAAATTGCCCACAAAATTTTTCGGAATGTCTATGGAGACCATTGGTCCTGTTTAGTAATGTGTAATGTACTGTAGCAAAACTAAAGATGGGTTATTTAATAACTGTTGAGGCAAGGCGAAGGAACTGTCCGTGCAGCACAGTAATAGATTAAATTCTCCAATGTATCAATATTATTTCTGGCAGTTGGTGAGCAATACTGAATGTTAGTTGAAATTTCCACACAATGTAAATTATTCATCATTGTTAGTATGATCAATAGTCAAAGTTTTCAGTTGAGGCATATAATAACCACCAACTGCTTTCAATAGTATGAAATGGGGAAAAAAATATATAAATTGGGCAGGTTTGGATTCATTTCCTTGACGTCAAGTCCACGTAAGGAATGGTCCCAATCAAGGTCTCTAGAAACGGACCTTGTGGTCAGCAAGAAAAATCATTACTTTTTTTATTTTAGATGGGGACAGAGTAATTCTCACTGAAGTTTTGGCTGATCTTATCACAAACTCCAAGCAAAGCATAAAAAAGTATTTTTGGGTGTCTGTGTGGTTGGGTGTGAGAGTGTACCTTCACTAGAGAAACAGCAGGAGCTCAAAAGCTACTGCAAATAATCTTTTCTGTTGCATGTTTCTATGCAGAAGTCAGTCAGTTAAAAATGAGTGGTTGCCTTTCCTCTACTTTAAAGCGCCTAAATACATTTGCTGTCTTTCATCTCAAGAAGTCTGTGCATTTCATAGATTTTTCTCTCACTTTGTTCACTTTCATATGTTAGACTGTATCTACACTGGAACTGATACATTATCCTTCTTACAAGTGCCTTTTTTGCCCCACATGTGGCATATTGTGCACTTGAGGGGTACCCACAGTGTACCAGGTGAAGGGAACGATATTTACAGCAGGGCCACAGCACTGCTGCAGATGCAGCCCGACAACACTAGGGTGGTTGTTTATGAGATCATTCAGGCCACAGAGGTGGTGTGTGCACCAGATGTGACATGATGTGACAGTCCAAAATTGCTTTTTGGTACATCACTGTGTTCACATTACACAGTCTTGCATACATAATACCACATTTCACAATGCCATCATTTTGTGGTTTAACAGTTGTTGCTAATTGTATTGTTTTATTATGTCGAATGTGGAAAGTAGGAGACAACCTTTGGGGTCAAGCACATGACCTGTCAAGTGCTGAGGAAAGTACATGCAGTGCTGGGATCCCCAGCCAGAGAAGTGGCACTGTACTCGGAATAAACAAGATGGAGCCTGGCCACCAAGAATCATGGTTTTTTATGATGAAGTTACATTACGTTACAGGACAATGAGATTGCAGACCACTTTTTGTCACAGACCAGAATTTGTTTGTTGATGAATGTAAAGAAATCGGGTAGAGCCTTCTGAAGCAGAATTAGGTTAAATAACTTACACGGTACTGAAGATTGTGTTAAGTATGTGACAGCAATCATGAAAATATTTTGCGCAGTTTCAGTGAACTTTGTTACTGTTGAAAAAGGACTGAATCTGTCACATTTCAAAATGCTGCTCCCTGCTGGATACGACTTCCTCAAATCCTGCCCTGAAATGAGATCCATCCATCATGAAATCCTCCCCACTCCACCAAGAGTGTCTTTCCGCCGTCCACCCAACCTTCATAACCTCCTGGTTCATCCATATGAAATCCCCAAACCACCTTCCCTACCCTCTAGCTCCTACCCTTGTAACCGCCCCCGGTGTAAAACCTGTCCCATGCACCCTCCCACCACCACCCACTCCAGTCCTGTAACCCGGAAGGTGTACACAACCAAAGGCAGAGCCACATGTGAAAGCACCCACGTGATTTACCAACTAACCTGCCTACACTGTGAAGCTTTCAATGTGGGAATGATCAGCAACAAACTGTCCATTCGCATGAATGGACACAGGCAGACAGTTTGTTGGTAATGAGGATCACCCTGTGGAGGAGGATCACATGCATGCCTTGGTGCACGGCCAGCACATCTTGGCACAGTGTTACACCGTCCGGGTTATCTGGATACTTCCCAAACACCAATCCATCAGTACTCCGGAGATGGGAACTTGCCCTTCAGTACATCATCTCTTCCCTTTACCCACCAGGTCTCAATCTCCGCTAATTTCAAGTTGCCGCAGCTCATACCTCACCTGTCAGTCAACAACATCTTTGCCTCTGTACTTCCGCCTCGACTGACATCTCTGCCCAAACTCTTTGCCTTTACAAATGTCTGCTTGTGCCTGTATATGTGCAGATGTGTGCAAGTGTATACCTGTCCTCCCCCCCCCCCCCCCCCCCCCCCAAGGTAAGTCTTTCTGCTCCCGGGATTGGAATGACTCCTTAAACTCTCCCTTAAAACCCACATCCTTTCGTCTTTCCCTCTCCTTCCCTCTTTCCTGATGAAGCAACTGTGGATTGTGAAAGCTTGAATTTTGTGTGTGTTTGTCTGTGTGTCTATCAACATAGCAATACTTTCGTTTGGTAAGTTACATCATCTCTGTTTTTAGATATAGTTACATTAGGAACTAATATGACACACATTTTTATTGCATTTTAGAATAATAATTATTTTGTTGGTAGTAATACAAACTACCCAATTCTCTGGTGCATTGCTAAGAACTAGAAAGTGATAATATGACTAATTCTTAGTCATGGAAGGATGAAGTTTACAAACTGTTTTTAACTAATTTTTAAGACAGCCCAATGAAGCTATTTTTCTATGACAGCTTCAACTCTTCCAGGATTCTCTTCTATTGTACATCATCTACATAACAACAAAAAATGTAGTGTCAATTTGGCTGCCCACTACTCTTTTTCCGACTTGATCATAAGAATAATTCACCTCTGCAAGTGTGGAATTGAATAATACCACAGTTTTTTGTTCAAATAAAATAGTATATGGTTTCATGTACCCTAGCAACAGCATCTTGTATTATCTTCACAATAAGCCGTCTTTCCCTCTCCTAACCTAAATTTATTTGTTTCACATACCATCCTCTGAAGGATACACTTCAGAATCCATGTCCTCCGGGATATGGTCAGATGGAGAGTCACCAACATCACTGAAACAAATTAGATAGTTTGAACTGTGAACACAATACAGTAAAATCAGGAACTCGCCAAATCCTTTAAAAAAATAGAATCATTCTTAACAGCTTAGTTTTGTAAAGATGTGTACTTCAATCGACAGGAATTACTTTAAAAATTACTTTTATTTTTGTTGCAGTTTTCTCCAAGTTTAATTTAATTTGTTTATGATGATTACTACAAATTTTGTTATGTTGCAAGTCCCAATTCTTATCTTAGCTAATATTTGGCATGTGAATAAGGGACTTCCAAAATAATTTCTCTGATGGAACTGTGTAGAGATTATCAGATACATATAGAAGAGAAAAAGTTCTGAAAATAAATGTCCACTGAAGGTGCCCAAGAATACTTAAGTTATATATGATAAAATAAAATGCTCGGTTCTTATATTTCACTTCTACAAACAAGTTCTCTCAAAATGTCACCTGATATCAATGTCTCTGCACCAAAAGCCATAAATTTTAAAATATTCTGAACAAATAGTCTCTAAATATCTTCAATACACTGCTAGAACAACAGCTGTGTTCAAGTAAATGTATCAATATTCTAAGAGCAGTGTTCATTTTTCAAGAAAAAGATGCTGTAACTACTTTTCCTAATGCAGAAACATACTGAAAACAAGGCTTCACACTGACAAAAAATGAAGAGCCTCGTAAATTCAATTATAAATTATCTGAAAGGTTTAAAATATTATTATTATTATTATTATTATTATTATTATTATTATTATTATTTTTATTATTATTTCTTTCCTTTCTCAGACGTTATGTCTGGTTAAAAATGGAAAGTGACACGGACCTTGATCAAGCGTGAGTTCCTTCTAACTGTATGGTATACGTTACATTGCATTTAGGAACTTTCGGGTAATTGAACATGTATCAACAATTACAGATTTCTGAAGTTGTATATACACGTTTGGATGTAGCTGTATTCCCTTAATATACTGGTGGATATTGTGTGGTATGACTCCTGTAGTTGATAGTATACCGTATTTACTCGAATCTAGGCCGCACTCTAAGCCGCACCTGAAAAATGAGACTCGAAATAAAGGAAAAAAATTTCCCGAATCTAAGCCGCACCAGAAATTTGAACCTCTAAATTCAAGGGGAGAGTAAAGTTTTAGACCGCATCTCCAAATCGAAACAAAGTTGGTCCATTGTAATATGAGACACAATTTAGGTCGAATGAATGACGATACAGCTACAGTAGTTTGGTTCGAGTCGTAAGCTTAGTTAAGCTTTACCTGGTAGCCATTGCTATGCGTCAGGCGCTCCGTCCGTATTTATACGGGTACCCTTCCTTTTTCACGTGCTTCGTCTGGTTTGAATCGATTGCTCATTTTGCTTTGATCTGATAAGTGCTGTTTTCTTTGTTATAGGTGTTTGCTCACTCTAAGCTGAAAATGCATTACTGTACTGTGTCACGCATTGTTTGTCGCATTCTGATAGTGCGTGTTTACGGCCTGTCGCCGCTCGCGGCATGGCTTGCTTTTGTGCGCGCTACCGCCGCTTACAATTAAAAAAAAAAGAGAGAGTAATCTTCTCATTAGCGAAACAATGGCAAGAGACTGCTATTTGTTGTTACTTACACTGCTGCTTTCTTTGATAATGATCAACAAGAACCAAATAATAGACTGCGTATGATAGAACATGTTCTGAATGAGAGTTAGGCGAAAATGTTTCTCCGTTTGAAAATCTTTGCGGCCGCTTCTTTAGTACATCAAATTCTGCACAGAAATTAGAGTCATCTTAGAATTAAAAATCTAGTCAGTTGCCATGCTTCATTTCTGACTGTATCACTATTAGGCATAAGAATAATACGAATATAAACATGACACGATATGTATATTCTTCCGCGTTTGCTGTTGTCTCACTCTAGTTTCGTAGTTTATTAGGCAGGCAGGATTTAAATGAGATAGCAGCAAACACGAAAGAATACATGACAAAATGTTGATATTCCTATTATTCTTATGGTGAAGAGAATACTGCATGTGATTCACATTTCATCAGGTTCCTATTAGCAACCATCTCTTCTCACAGGTAGGAAAAAATTCAGAAAGTAGAGCTGGCCATATTGACAAACATCCCAAACAGTCTTGCATGTCGGATTTTCGTAGTACATTGAAATTCTGCTACAGTCGAAGATGAACAATACAGAATTTGTATTTACTTCGTTGGATAGTGTATGAAAATGCAGTGGTCGAAACGGGGCGGAGAAAAAAAACTCGTCTTCCACTTTTTTTTTTTTTATTTACTGACGCAGAGGTTTTGGCGCCAGTATATATCTTTGTGCCTACAAAGCATGCCTGTGTAGCGCTACATATATTCGACGGCAGAAGTTAGTTGTGGCGGCACCTACCAACATTTTTCAGAACTTCCACTTGCTTTGCACTCGATTCTAAGCCACAGGTGGCTTTTTAGATTACAAAAACCGGAAAAAAAGTGCGGCTTAGATTCGAGTAAATACGGTAATTGGTATAATGTCAACTTTATCCTGATGCCACATGTCCTTGACTTCCTCAACCAGTTGGATGTATTTTTCAATTTTTTCTCCTGTATTCTTCTGTATATTTGTTGTATTGGGTATGGATATTTCGATTAGTTGTGTTAATTTCTTCTTTCTATTGGTGAATATGATGTCAGGTTTGTTATGAGGTGTTGTTTTCTCTGTTATAATGGTTCTGTTCCAGTATGATTTGTATCCATCATTCTCCAGCACATTTTGTGGTGCATACTTGTATGTGGGAACATGTTGTTTTATTAGTTTATGTTGTATGGCAAGTTGTTGATGTATTATTTTTGCTACATTGTCATGTCTTCTGGGTTATTCTATATTTGCTAGTATTGTACATCCGCTTGTGATGTGATCTACTGTTTCTATTTGTTGTTTGCAAAGTCTGCATTTATCTGTTGTGGTATTGGGATCTTTAATAATATGCTTGCTGTAATATCTGGTGTTTATTGTTTGATCCTGTATTGCAATCATGAATCCTTCCGTCTCACTGTATATATTGCCTTTTCTTAGCCATGTGTTGGATGCGTCTTGATCGATGTGTGGCTGTGTTAGATGATACGGGTGCTTGCCATGTAGTGTTTTCTTCTTCCAATTTACTTTCTTCCTATCTGTTAATGTTATGTGATATAAAGGGTTGTAGAAGTGGTTATGAAATTGCAATGGTGTAGCCGATGTATTTATATGAGTGACTGCTTTGTGTATTTTGCTAGTTTCTGCTCGTTCTAGAAAGAATTTTCTTAAATTGTCTACCTGTCCATAATGTAGGTTTTTTATGTCGATAAATCCCCTACCCCCTTCCTTTCTGCTTAATGTGAATCTTTCTGTTGCTGAATGTATGTGATGTATTCTATATTTGTGGCATTGTGATCGTGTAAGTGTATTGAGTGCTTCTAGGTCTGTGTTACTCCATTTCACTACTCCAAATGAGTAGGTCAATATCGGTATAGCATAATTATTTATAGCTTTTGTCTTGTTTCTTGCTGTCAATTCTGTTTTCAGTATTTTTGTTAGTCTTTGTCTATATTTTTCTTTTAGTTCTTCTTTAATATTTGTATTATCCATTCCTATTTTTTGTCTGTATCCTAGGTATTTATAGGCATCTGTTTTTTCCATCGCTTCTATGCAGTCGCTGTGGTTATCCAATATATAATCTTCTTGTTTAGTGTGTTTTCCCTTGACAATGCTATTTTTCTTACATTTGTCTGTTCCAAAAGCCATATTTATATCATTGCTGAATACTTCTGTTATCTTTAGTAATTGGTTGAGTTGTTGATTTGTTGCTGCCAGTAGTTTTAGATCATCCATGTATAGCAAATGTGCGATTTTGTGTTGGTATGATCCAGTAATATTGTATCCATAATTTGTATTATTTAGCATGTTGGATAGTGGGTTCAGAGCAAGACAGAACCACAAAGGACTTAATGAGTCTCCTTGGTATATTCCACGCTTAATCTGTATTGGCTGTGATGTGATATTATTTGAATTTGTTTGGATATTAAGTGTGGTTTTCCAATTTTTCATTACTATGTTTAGGAACTGTATCAATTTAGGATCTACTTTGTATATTTTCAATATTTGTAGTAACCATGAGTGGGGTACACTATCAAAAGCTTTTTGGTGATCAATGTATGCGTAGTGTAGCGAACTTTGTTTAGTTTTAGCTTGATATGTCACCTCTGCATCTATTATCAGCTGCTCTTTACATCCTCGTGCTCCTTTGCAACAGCCTTTTTGTTCTTCATTGTATGTGTCAGTATTATTATTATTATTATTATTATTAGTATTATTAATAATAATAAATTCCAGATCTGCTTGACACATCTGTCTTAGTTTTTGTTTCATAATTAAGCTTATTTTATTGGAAAAGTAGAATCATGTTTCAGATTTTGAAGAAAAGAAAAATATGAACACAGTCATGGGGAAAGATACTGCAGCAGAACCCTGTAACTGTAATCCTAGAGTCTGAAGTTTGCAACCAATGAATGATACATACAGCGACAAATTTTGCATAACTTACAGTAAATTCAGTGAAAAAATACAAATATACATCGTGTCCCAGGAGGAATGCTCAATATTCACAGATATGACAGGAATGAGCGTTTGAAGCAAAAGGTCTACTAAACAAGCACACCTGACGTACTATGAGCACTTTTCCAACAGAAAAAAGATTAATTTCGTTCATTGTAATCTATTTTTTGGAAGTCATGCAATAGTGTCATATTTTATCTAACGAAAAACTGCTCTACATATATAATTTTTCTTGCTTAGTACAATGCATTTCAAGAATTTATTGTAATTTTGTAATTTTCAAGTGCATTTGTTTACATAAATAATTTTTATGACATCTGTGTTTAAAAAAGCTAGATGTGAATCAGTTAATCTTTTCAAATGTTCCTCCTGTATAAAGTAATTATAGTCATTTTTCCGTATGTTCAGTTCCTCTTTGAAACTACTCAACATCTAAATCAAAATTGAATATAAACATTATCAATAATGGAACAGTCAACAGCAGTAAAATAAACTTTATAATTGACAACTTCACGTAAATAACATAATTTACAGATTAAATAAAACCTCTGACAGTAAAACTCTTTGCAAAACTATACTGTCGTAATATCTCTTTAGCATGTTCAGATTTTAAAAAAAGTTGTGAGTAATGATTTGTATCCGTGCGATATTCTGTGTGAACGAGGAGGCTCAATACTCATTTGCAGACAAACAGAAACGTTATTTGTAATGTTAGCACATAAAAAAAAATCCCGAGATTTATTTTTTCCAACTTCCTGACTGATAACATACAAATTCCGTGGCAGAAGAACTGGGCATCTTTTGTGGGGATCCATGAATCGATCCAATTTTACACTTGTTCATATGATTGGAAGTGCAGGTCAGCCAGACAACATATGGAGAATAAGGTGGGAGGGTTAGGACGTCTCATTTCAACATTTCCATTTACATTTTGATGGGTTTTGCGACATGGGGTCGAGCACCAACACGCTGAAAAATCACCTTGACATGTCTATCGCTGTATTGTGGTCATTTGTGTTTCAGTGCTGGGCTCGAACGCATCAAACTGCTTTCAATAATGATGTCCTGTGACTGTCTTCGTCTGTTTCAGTAGCTACGAAAATGTTCTGTCTTCCACCGCCATGCCGGTCTCTGACATCAAAATCACCGTTCATAAGGCATTGAAAACATTCTCTGCATGTTCTTCCACAAATAGTTCCCTCACCATTGGTCTTATCCAGCATTTTAAGAGCCACAGCCACAGATTTCTTCACATTAAAGCAGAAAATTAAGACTTCCCGCAAATGGCAAGAAATGGGTATGTATGTTGATGTATTTGATCAAGAATAACCTTATGATGCCACTAATGTTTTATGGCATTGTGTTTACAGATGCCTAAGCTTATTGTATTACACCTATGACCAACCACATGAATCCCACTTGCCGCTATAGCCGTCTTTTGCAAAATTGCGGAAGCTAAGTTGTAGACCTAATATATGAAACAAATGCATTTGAGAAAGAGAATAAATCTTTGAAATACATTGTGATAAGCATAAAAAATTACATAATTGGCGAGGTTTTTCACTATTTAAATTAAGAATAGATGTATTTGACTGAAGTGTAGATGAACAAATGCTCATAGCCTTTAAGGAATCCATCTTAGATCGATCCCACACTTACTAGACCAGGCTCGTCTAAACTGTGCCCCTGGGACGCTAGCACCAGCTGTCTCCCGAGGCCACTGCCCCAGGCAAATTCGTATGTTGTTGCAATGGCCGAGCCGTATCGTTTAGCTGACCGTGCAGTCTGCTCGCCGCGTCAGCAGGGGTCAAAAGCATTGATCCGACAGAAAGCCGTTAGTCAACAGACATAAGGCTACAGCGGATCGAGATGGATGGTCAACAGCAGTAAACAAAAAAAAAGGGGAGCGACACATCCGCACTATTTAAACCCAAGTGAGAAATTAATTTCTTTTGTACTGCTGTTGAAATCATACCAAATGTTTAGTATGTCATCAGACCCTCATTTATTTAAAAAAAGTACTCGACTGAATGTCACTTTAATACCCGTCACAAAGATCAGTTCGAAAATTTGTCGCAAGAGGAACGCCAGTCAAAGCTTGAACAACTGAAAGAAAACTTCAAGCAGCATTACAGTGAAGTGAGTGTTTCCTATTGTATGACTTTATTATTTATAAACATGATAAATAAAACTATATTTTATACTCAGATATGTCACTTAGCAATGTGCCAGTTATCAAATATCAGATTGTCAGCAACAAGGAACATTTATTTTCGGTTAATTTTGATATTTGGGTTGCATTAAATCGTGTTGCACGGACATAAGGAGAAGTTCAAGGTATGTTATTTTTTGCCACTTTCTGAAAAGCTGTCATAAATGCTCTCTCGGATGGCAAAGTGTCGTTAAAAGTCATTCTTTGTTTTCATGTATGTTTTGATGGATGGGAAAACATATGTTGTTGTTGTTTGATCTTCATTTTCAATTAATTAAAATGCAAATATTCCATAAGATAACAATTTATTTTGCTATAAGATTTCGCTGTCCTTTGTAGCGTGTATGACCACTTTTAAGAGGCACTGGGGCAAAACGCATTTAAATCCAATCTTTTTTTGTTAGTTCTTTATTTCGATTTTAATGAATGAAACAGTTAATTGTTAAAATTATAAAAGTGGTTTATAAACAGGATTGTGCAAAATTAATTGTTAGGTGTTTTTGCCATGGTGGGAGCAGGAAACAGGTGGGCAAAGTATGCCCGCAAGTTACAAATGCTTGCTGAGCATTGCAAAAGCAGGGAAACCCCTTGCGGCTGGGAATCTCATGAAGAACGGCCTGGTTGACTCAGCAGCTTGTATTTGTTCAACAGACTTCACGGAAAAATTTGAAAAAGCAAACTTCGTTTCATTTTCTATCGGTCTTGACGTGTCCATGGATGTTTCGGGCATATCTTAGCTCGTCATATTCATTCAAGGTGTCGACGACAGTCTGTGTGTCACTGAAGAATTTCTTGACCTTACACAATTAGAAGACACAACCACGGGTTTTGATATTTTTTTAGCTGGTGGAAATGTGTTCGAGTCAATGGATTTAAAATGGGAACACCTGACCAGTGTAACAACTGATGGAGCCCCCGCGCTACGACGAATACGCACAGAATTCCTGGGTTACGTAAGGTCAAAAATGGCTTAAGTCAGCTGTTCGTTATTCGTGGCAGTCCATTGTCTGATACACCAGGAGGCACTTTCTGCAAACTGTGAACATATAAAATGTTATGGAAACAGCTGTTCGAACGATTAATTGTTTTCGCTCACATGGACTCTCACATTGCCAATTTAAAGAATTTCTGGCTGATATCGAAGTGGAAAACCAGACATCCCCTACCAGAAGTGGAATACCCAGACGTGCCCTACCTGAAGCGGAATACTCAGACATCCCCTACCACGCCGAAGTAAGATGGTTGAGCAGAGGGAAGGTGCTCCATCGATTTCTTCCCTTGAGGGACGAATCAATACGTTTTTGGAAATGAAAGGACGTCCAGAAGAATTACTTCATGACCGTAAGTGGGTGGTGAATTTGGCTTTTTTGAGTGACCTAACTGGTCATTTAAATACTTTGAACATTTCACTCCAAGGCGAAAATCACTCTGTTGTTGATTCAGTGCAGACGATTGAAGCATTTGGGGAAAAAAAACTTTGTTTTGTGTGAAAAACAGTTGCGCGAGGAGAATTGTGGGTACTTCCCTGCATTAGACAAGTGCTGAAGATGATGTGGATTTTTCAGATTATGTACAAATCATTTGCAAATTACAAGAAGAGTTTCAAAGCAGATTTTTGGGGATAAGTGTGCTTCAACCAGTGTCAGATACATTTGTTCACCCATTTCCTCTTTGGGCAGAGGACATCTCACAAGTGTTTTAACTAGAGCTGATTGACCTGCAGTATGATATCCGTCTGAAAGACCACTTTCTTATATGTTAAGCTTTGGATCACTTTTACAGCTGTTTTCCACAAGAGAAGTATCCTCTTTTGTACAAGCACGTGGCCAAAGTTCTGTCAATGTTTGGTTCCACATATATTTGTGAGCACTTTTTCTCCCTTTTAAAACTTTCTAAAACTAAGAACCATTCACTACTTAGTGATAAAAATCTGACTTATTGTTTGAGCAGTCTCCTGGAATATTGTACCAAACCTAGAAATCATTTTCTCGAAAAAGAAAAATGCGTAAAATGTTAATCGTTGTCTTTAAAAACGTTGACTGTATGGATTTAAGGTCTTTACAGCCTTAATTCTATTTTTTATAAGTTTTCAATCTTGGTCAATTAAAATTATTGCATGCAAAATAGCAAATTAAGGATCCGATGTCTAAACTCTGAAAAAGGATACAAACAGCTGCAGCATGAAGTACAACAAGAAATATTTACCTGTAACTACTAGCAGTCAGAATGAGACACTATATCCCTCGCGTAAAATTATTTCTAAAAGAGAATATTTATGACACTAGTTCATTTACGAAATTGATATATCTTTCAGAAGACGCCTACTGTACATATGTAATTTTGGAAGATGTATGTAAAAACTTTAATTGTATAAATCCAAAATTCAGTATGTAACAATGACAGTAATTATTTAAAACTATATAAATAGAGGCAATTTTTACACCACCACATGTCAGTCTTAGACCGAATATTGTATCAACAGCATGTAGTCAGCCTTTTTAAATTTTGTATCTATTGTGCGAAATAAAATCTGTTGTAAACATAAAGCACTTAAACTTATTCAAACTATTACATAAATTCCATGTGACGATGTAGTAACATCAAAATGAACCTACTGCAGCATCAAGAAGCAGTACCCTGGATTACACAAGATATGTATATCATTGGTGGAGAATATGTATTGTAAAACAATGTATATTGAACATTGTTTTTCTTGTGTTAAACAATGAAACACATCCCAAACTTCATCGCAAAAACATTTTCGCCACATTTTATTACAAAACATACTTGGGATATATAGCACTGTCTCTGAATGTGGCCCCAATACATCAGACACATGCAGTGCTGTATTTTGAAGTGCTGCAAGGAGCATGTCAGACATTTATGACTGAAATAGAAAGATGTCAGTGATGGAGCACACCTTTGACTTTCAGAACACCAAGCTGCTGTACTGTGCAACCAGTCATGGGGCAGCATTATAAAGGAATCCACAGAAATAAGTGTTCCCAAGAACCTGGTCTTTATGGACAAAGGATTCCAACTGAATGCAGCCTGGAAACCTGCATAAGCAACAATATGACAACAGCAAGTCCAGCACACAAGTCGCACCCATAATGCCCAGAGCTTTTCACCGACAGTAAACACTGGGAACTCCACATTCATATATACAGAGGGAGTAGCTCTGACACATGTTGGCCAAGGATTTATCTGTTATATGAGGAAAGTTTGAAACATCAAATATGCTGACCATGAGAGCTGCCCTCTATACTGTGCCTGGTCTCTTCTTGTTCAGCTACTCACAGAAGGACATATTTTGGGGAATTTCTAGTAAACTGAGAGCCACACTACAATTTTATATTGTATTAATTACACCCTCCGTCTCTTTTACTTGTCCTAAACAATTTTGCATGCAGACAACAGCTATAAGCTGTTCTGATATTAAGCACAATGTATTATCAGAAAAGTTTGTCTAGTTTTCTGTTTTCACAACAACTGTGAACCATCACAGCATGTACATGGGAAGGATAAGAACTCTGTATCGAATTATATTATTTTTTGTTCCTTTCTTTTCTTATATATAAGCTATATCTAAACTGAATGAGTTACAGACAGCACCAAAGGTAAATTAACGAGTTGTTTTGTGGCAAGGAAATGTTTTGACACTTCGTTAAATATATGTATGAAACAAAGTAAGAAATATGCTCTTCAATTTATTAATTCATGTATCTTCACAGTTTTGTTTCAAGAACTGGTAGTGTACGGACGTATGCTTGGAACCATCATACCAGTACTGTTAAAAATGTGTATTTCAACCGTACATTAAAAGTGTTATAAAAAGTTATTAGAAAAGCAAAATTTGCTAGCACGGTTAAGAGGTCAACTTCTATCTGTTCATCATTTCACTCGCTGCTGAGATCCTGCATCAAGAGGTTCGTTGCAGACAAGAAGAATTTACGTGGTATTCGGAAGGGCGTTCCTGCATTGACATTGCCACAATCAAGGCTAAATCAAATTAATGTGAAGCAGTACATAATGCAAATTATGTTTATTGACATTGAATGTATTGGTATTAAAGGTCTGCTGATATTGGTACCAGTTAAAGTTCATCCAGGACTGTGCACAGATTCATACATTACCTTCAATTTTCTTTCAATTATTCTTTCCAATCAATTTTTCCAATTATTCAAGCAATTATTAATTAATTTCTATTCACATCTCTCTATACAACTCCCATAATAGGCAGACACAACAGCCCGATCCACAGCATCTACACCAAGAAACTCCTGAAGATGGAGGCCTGCACAACACACAAGTAGTAGTACCATTGCACAACAAGTACTACCCTAGTCTCCTACCAGTATACATTCAATACATGGGAGATCACTGGCCAGACGCCTATGCATCAGTGGTTTTGTACTTTCAATATGTCACTCCAACTGAACAATGCCATGCTGGAGCTATGGACATCCACCTATAATGATTGTAAGACCCTCATGAAGCTTATGAAGGACTACATAACTGAAGAACCAATCAGGACAGAGCTACATAAAGAGATGCTGAAAGTGATGTCACTCTTACAAGGGTTGCCATGGATGTCCAGTGTTAAAACAGTTTGTTACACAATGCTTAACCTTCGATGTGATGCAGACCAAAGCTCCAAAATTGAACTAATAACAACAGATCGGCAATGTTTATTCTGGAAATAGATAAGTTTGTGAAACCAGAAGATAACGTCAAAACATCTTCAAGTAGTAGGGATTGATGGCAAGGTAGAACCTCCCCCAGATGGACCCAACACTAAGTTGCAGCACTGTAAGTGTCAATGACAGCACAAAATACTGCCACAATTAAGCAATATATGTCAAATGTGTTGGCAAACAGGGACAGCTGCAACTGTGCACAAAAGAAAGAGCAACAATCAATGTGCACCCACTGTGGTGGACCAGACACCGTGAACTGACATGTCTGCGAGGTCTTTCCAGGCCACAGCAATGCTAGAAACAAGACACATGGAAAGGAAGAACATCAAGCAAATTCAGAAGAAATCACTAAGGAGGAGATGAAGAAGAAGAAAAAGAAGGAAACAGAGGAGATAGCAAGGTAAGCACGTCACACCCCTTCCAGCAAAGCACACTGGCGAGCCAGCAGTTAACTCGCCTCCCTGTGCTCATCTGAAACACTCCACCAATGGTTGGAGACAGGAGGGGGGAGCAGCCCCACTGCATGAGGTGAAGGCAGTCAGTGCTGGAACGCCAAATGCCAAAAGTTGTCACAATGGTTGAAGGTAATGCAATAACAGAATACTAAGATGCGTAGCATAGAGCTGTAAGTTAAGATCGAAGAACCTACTATCAGCTCTGAGATAGTAGAAATGTGCCAACCCATGCTGCAATACAAAAGGCACAAAAACACATAATTAGTCCTAGCCAGGGTTTTATTGAAGGTTACCCCTAACCATATGTTGGGACATCCATCCTCTCTCACCACCACGCAAGAGCTATAGCTTTCTGCCCTTACAAACCTATCAATAAATTGAGTCAAACTAGAACAATGTATGAATATAATAGAGGGAAACATTCCACGTGGGAAAAATATATCTAAAAACAAAGATGATGAGACTTACCAAACAAAAGCTCTGGCAGGTCGATAGACACACAAACAAACACAAACATACACACAAAATTCAAGCTTTTGCAACAAACAGTTGCTTCGTCAGGAAAGAGGGAAGGAGAGGGAAAGACGAAAGGATGTGGGTTTTAAGGGAGAGGGTAAGGAGTCATTCCAATCCCGGGAGCGGAAAGACTTACCTTAGGGGGAAAAAAGGACAGGTATACACTCGCACACACACATATCCATCCGCACATACACAGACACAAGCAGACATTTGTAAAGAAAAAGAGTTTGGGCAGAGATGTCAGTCGAGGCGGAAGTACAGAGGCAAAGATGTTGTTGAAAGACAGGTGAGGTATGAGCGGCGGCAAATTGAAATTAGAAATTGCAAATTAGAAATTGCGAGTGCATACCTGTCCTTTTTTCCCCCTAAGGTAAGTCGTTCCGCTCCCTTAAAACCCACATCCTTTCATCTTTCCCTCTCCTTCCCTCTTTCCTGACGAAGCAACTGTTTGTTGCAAAAGCTTGAATTTTGTGTGTATGTTTGTGTGTCTATCGACCTGCCAGAGCTTTTGTTTGGTAAGTCTCATCATCTTTGTTTTTAGATATATAGAACAATGTATGTTAATATATGGAACCAGAGTTCACGATGTGCCCACCTTCTCCCTTTTGGAGAAGGAGTGAAGAATGTAAAATGAACGTGCAAACGCATGGAAAGTCTTAGCATATAAAACATAAGTCACTACACTTGTTAAGAAAAGTGTCAGATAGATCAATAAGCAAAAGTACTCACTTTTCATCTGGTTCTTTACTAATAAATTTCTCATATACAGGCCCTCCATCAAGTGGAAATATATCCTCATGGTAAAGTATTATGTTTTTGATGAGTTCATTAACTTGATTCTGGTACTGTACTTGATACTGTTCCTTTTCTTCTGGCACAGGTACTAATGTGGGACCAAAGCAAATTGCCAAATTGTATGGATCCATCATGTTCTCATCACTGAACTCTGAAAGACTATTAGAAAAATAAGGTTAAACACTTATTAAGGCAAAAAATGTATGCTAATTTCAACATTTATCGGCAGAGTAACAAAGTAACAATTCAATACACAGCAGAGGCACTGAATGGTTGACAGGAACATAAAAATGCCTGAAAATACTGGTAAGTTATTGGATGACAGCCTTCATAGGTAATAGATACATCCACTCAGCCACAACCACAGATACATGAAATATGTACAAAGGCAATGAAAATTTGATGTGGGTCAAGGCACTGAAGCAGAAGTGAAGCCCCCCCCCCTCTCCCTCTCCCTCTCTCCCTCTCTCTCTGTGTGTGTGTGTGTGTGTGTGTGTGTGTGTGTGTGTGTGTGTGTGGGGGGGGGGGGGGGGGGGGGATTTGTGCTGAAAGATCCTCACTTCCTAGAAACACTGCTTTTATAGGGCATTCAGCATACAAATAAACACAGGGGTGACATGTAGAGGTCACAGGGGTAACATGTAGAGGTAACAAGTCACTTAAACAATACCAAATAATTGGAACAGATATTGTCTTGTTACAAATGATTAAATACTACTTACAATACTACTGTAAACAATAATAGCAAACTTCTTGCAACACCTCCATACCCAGAAGGTACGAAGAACGATTCCTGTTTAATACCAACTCAACAAAAACTCTGTTAAGAGACCCAGCACAGGCTTGGATTTTTTTAAGGGTGGGGAAGGAAATCAGCTGTGTCCTTTAAAAGAAACCATCCCAGCATTTGCCTGGAGAAATTCAGTGAAATTGCAAAAAATCTACATATGGGTGGTCTGATGCAGATTTCAACTAGCATCATCCTGAATGCAAGTCCAGTGTATACAAACAATTCCACCACTTCACTCTGTCTGACACCTGTAATCCTCCAGACAAAGTGCCACAGTATACTGTGCATGTATGAGGGTAATCCCAAAAGTAAGGTCTCCTATTTTTTTATAAGTACAGAACTCTGTTTGTGTGGCAGTTGGTCACACTGTTATGAAGAGTGCACAGTCTTGACTTGGCAGCCGATGAGAATGGAGTTCCCGTTGGATGTTACCGCCAAGTGCGAATTGCATTCAGTTATTCGGTTTTTGAACACAAAGGGCACTGTGCCCATTGAAATCCACCGCCAATTGACAGAAGTGTTTGGTGAGTTGAGCATGGATGTCAAAAATGTTCATAAGTGGTGTAGAGAGTTTGCAGCTGGTCGGACCAAAATTCACGACGAATAAAGGAGCGAGAGACCGTCAATTTCTGAGGAGACAGTGTTGAAGGCTGAGCAAAGCATGCGTTAAGATCGACGGATGACCCTGGATGATCTCTGCACATTGGTTCCTGAGGTTTCCTGAAGCACCGCTCACAGAATTTTAACGGAAACATTGAACTACTGGTAGGTGTGTGCAAGATTGGTGCCACGCATGCTTAGTGAGGACACATGCAGCAACGAGTTGATGCTTCCCGTGCATTTCTTCACCGCCTTGCAGCCGAACAAAACAACTTTCTGGACTAAATTGTCACGGGTGATGAAACCTGGGCATACCACTATACAGCGGAGATCAAGCAACAATCACACCACTTCATAACTTTTTGAACAGCGTGGCGGTGAGCTGGTATGACATGGGCATAGAAAAACTGCCACAGCGTCTACAAAAATGCATTGACAGAAATGGTGATTATGTCGAAAAATAGCTAAATGTTCAAGCTGTAAACTGATGTAAACCATTGTAGAAATAAACAGGTCTATATATGTATAAGAAAATAGGAGACCTTACTTTTGGGATTATCCTCGTAGTATCCAATGTTAACCACATTTTTGTAACTTTCAACCTACTCCAGCAACTGTTTTGGCAGCTCATTAGTACAAATATTTTTCTGCGTCATTTACTGCCTCAGCAAGGGTGATGTATAGAATGTTACATGCAATTATGAATTTTGCCAGATGACTATGACTATGTTAACCTTATTTCCAAGAACCTGTAGAAGTTTTAGTTTTCAGTTTTAGCACTACACCCAAATTCAAACACATAATCAAACTGTACTTCGTCACAGATTTACTTTCCTTCATCCAGTCCCCGCAATGGAAACACTTATTTGCCACCTACTTCACTGTCTGGTACAAACACCAAGAGAGTGCAGGATGGAACTCGTCAATTTGTATCGAACTATGCGAGTAGATGACCCTTTCAGGTTCCTAGAATATCTCACATGAGTGGGCAATAGGGAAATATAAAATGGTTTCAAAGGATTTTTGAATAGAGTATGACAAAATTTCAACCAACAGTAGTGTGGCACAGTGGTCAAGTGTTTTGCCTGGCTACAATATGGTTTGTTTTCAATTGTTACTGCTACCTACCCATCCATTTTATTTTATTCCTTCAGGGTGTATACGGAGACAAGGAAAAAAAATTCCCGGATTATTCCCGGATTTCTCCCGGATACCCCGATTAAAAAATATGGTTTTTCCCGGGCGAAAATACACTTTTTATGTGCTAAGTGACAGTAGGTTTTCCGTAAATTTTCCCTCAGAACTGTAAAACTTATGAATCCTTTGAATGGTTAACGTTTTATACAATCGCATAGAACTTCCCGGAAAAAAAAAGAAAAGACGGGGCAAAGAAGGTTTTGGAGAGACCTTTAATTTAAAAAAACGGGGGAGAGAAATTTTGGGAAGACCTTTGATTTGCATCAACATATACGCTGCATATTTTCATATTACAAAAGTATAAATTCGAACTGCACCAAACACAGCGCGTTAGTTTCCGGAGCGTTGTAACCGAGGCTGTGATGTCCTTTTGTAAGCGAGTCATATCTCAAGCCACGAGATATCGTCAGCCGATGACAGCGGCTATTCAGAACATAGGACACGTGTTATAGACAGCCAATAGCAAAATCACTGGTCACATAGCGCGAACACGCATGAGGAAAAGTTAACAGTTTACATTAATGTATGCCGCACCGTATATCTACTAGAAAAGCTAAGCTTTCACATATAATGTTAGTCTCTAAGATTAACACGCTACAACAGAAGCTAAGCTTTCACATGTAATGTTGATATTTTTTTGCGTGTGTTATACTTTAAGACACATCACACAAATGTGCCAGTAAATTTAAAATTATGACATAAATGTCTCGGCTCGAAATTCTTGTAAGTGGCTGGTCCTCAAACTGTTCAGTTTCGAACGCTCTGTGATTTAGATATCCATCCCACTTATCTTGCGTAAAAAGAAATTTACTTTGAAAGTAACGCTTTTCTAACCACCGTTCGCAATACTATTCGGAGACTGTTAGAAATAGGTTCGATTTACCAGTTGCCAGAGAGCACCAGAAAACAGGCATAATTGTGCGTGTGCAACTGCAGTGGTGTAGGAAGCCCGTATGTTCATGTGTATAAAGCACTAAGAGAGCTTACATTACACCATAAAAGAAACAGTGCATCAGAGGATACTCCAAGAGCATCGGAATTTCGTAAACCATACTAAAATGCATAATTCGGCTTGATGTGCAAATTGGCTTTTTCCAGATTCACAATGAAGTAGGTCCCATCTGATATTAAGCTTTTCAGTGTGGTTTTACGGATGTAAATTTTCTTGGAGTACCAGTACTCTACGATCTCATTTTTGGTTCTTTATTATGGCATAATGCCATATATGGCAGAAGATGATAACGTGCACTTGAAATTGCACTTGAAATTCAGCGAGCAGTTGGAAGTAGCCAATACTGTAAAATGATCGCCTCGGCGGAAAGATTAATAAAGCCAAATTTCTTTAGCAAACTTGCAAAAATAACTTCACCGTTCTGCAAGGCGATTAATGCTTGACCGCTACTAACTTGGAAATAAAATAAAATCAGAAAACTGAAATTAATAATATATTTCTGCCCTCCGCAATTATGTGAATGTATTTTAATTCACTTGATAGCTCCCAGCCACAGAAATCCGTATTGTTTTCATTTGACGTGGGAGCAGTACACGAAGAGAAGCAGCGAATTCACTTTACGTAAACACGGGTCATGTGGAGGTTAACCCCCTCCCCACTACAACTCTGTGCAAGCGTGAATCTGGCAGCTAGCGCGCGCGAGAAAAAAATTTCTCGGTTGCATCTGGCTGCTTGCTGCTACTACCGATACAGCTAACAGCCAAACTTCAAGTAGCGGGAAGCGGTAGAAGGTACTGCTTATACGCGAGTAAAATGCGCATGCGCAACAGATCGCTGGCAATTGGTCAAACGAACCTAATGTGAACAGTTGTGACGTCATGCTCATGGCAAGCAGTTTATTGTTACGAAGAGTTACAGTCTTTGCCCTACGTCCTTTGACATATTTTTGCTATTTGCAGACGCTTGTGCATGCACAGTTGTTTGTTGTTGTAAATTGCACATTTCCTTTGCCACTAAAGTTTTATATTTTTCCCTCTCGTTTATATTTCATTGCTGCAGTATCATTCTCCAGTAGCAGGATACAATAACATTCTTTGCTAGAGAATCAATTCTGCAGTCAAAATTACAAAAATTTAACTCAAAGTTAAAACAATGAAAAATTCCCGGAATTCCGAAAAATTCCCGGGTTTTTCCCAGTTTTCTCCCGGATGAAAAAATTCCCGGGTTTTTCCCGGTTGTCCCGGGTCGTATACACCCTGGCCTTGTAAGGTTAATCTATTAATTATAAAACTTTAAATATATTTAAACAGTTCCATTCCTACACTTAAAATTAATGTATTCAATTTCATTACAATGACTTTTAAATTAGTTGATTAATTAATATATTTAAACATAAATTGTTTTAAATAATGCTTTTGTGGTTTCAAGCACTTTCTGACTTTTGTAACGCTCAACAGTTGTGAACAGTGCCTTGCCACATGTCTGTAGTGATTTTGCATAAGAACTTAACATTTTATTGAAAAATGCAAATTCAACAAGAATTTTCTATCAGTGAAGTGATAGCTATGGGTCAAGCAATTACACACACACACACACACACACACACACACACACACACACACACTTGTAACCGATTCCTTATCCAATTACAGACATGAAGGGTAATGATTACAATCTTAATGAGTATTCCTCTCATACTTTGGTGTCATTGGCTGATTAAGAAGAAAGTCATCAATTTTGCTGACACTGATCCAAAATGGAAGTTCCAACATTAAAATCATGATTCCTTATCTAGGGAGTGGGAGAGGGAAGGTCCCATTTCAAAATTCGGAGGAAAGTAATAGAAGGGGGTGGCACTAAAAAAATAAATAAATAAAATCAAAACATTTCATTCATCAACTCTGAAACATGGGAAAGATTTCAGGCTACATGAGGCTCTTATGAACAACTGGCAACAATGACAACATTACAACACAAGGCAAAATAGCAATGGCATTCTCATATGTGTCAGAAAAATTTCAGTTTACTGCTAGGGACACTTGGGTAAAAATCTTCGAACATGAACATGATACAAGACAGCATAAAATCACCAAATTTGTCAGCAAAACTGATGCTGCAACTTTTGAAGAAACAGTGGAAGCAACAGAGAAGTTTTGTATACAGATGAACCATATAGTGCCAAACTTCCACCTTGATTATGTAATTGAAGTTAAGCAGACTGGTTGACCTTATGAATCTATGTATAACATGGTACTGGATTACAAAGATGCCAAGTCACTCTCTCTAAAACCACCCACACTTACAAAGCATAGTACAGTTTAACCATTTCAGGGAAACCGTAGCCACTAATTTTTTTGTGTGGAAGAGTCTACCAATAAATTTGATACTAGAGCTGTTGGTATCGTCAACAAATTAGAAGAAGAATATAAGAATGTTGTTGCTAGTTGGTCCAAGTCAGGAAAACTAACAAATTATCTTTATGCCAAATTTTTGGAAACAACATTAAAACTGTATGTTGCTAACAACAATTTTTTTCTATTGGTGGATACGTGTGGAACCCAAGCAGATCTGACACTGTGCGATGAGACATTCAGCAATGAAGAAGGTGACGTAATGTGTACAATGCAGATCATTCCACTCAAATGCAGTCCTCTTGCTCAATCCTATAATATTTCTATTACCAAGTCAAACACCTAATTAAGATACTACAAAGTGCTGCCCAATTCAAGAGACTACAATGCGATCCTGAATTGCTAAGTCAGTGAGAATTATCAACAGAAGATGCAATAAAATACGAGGTGAGCTCAAAATGTATTGGGATTTCAAGGGGTGTATTAGTCCGTGTCACCTGATATTTGATTGTTTCTCCTTGTTGTGTTGGTAAACATATCTGAAATGTATCTGTACACTGGTTGCAATATAGGATGTTACGTGTGTTGTCAGTTGTCAAGAAAGGTACATAAGGTTTGTTTGTGAATAATGATTACTGATTTGTTTTAAAAATGGTTCAGCAAATTTTGCTATAAAAATGGAATAAAATGTAACAAAGTTTTATAAATAATGATTTTGGTGAGTCTGCTATGAATAAAACCATGGTTTACTAGTGGTATAAGCATTTCCAAGGGTTCTAAGAACTTGAAAGAGCCATCAAACACATTCACCCAAATTGGAGAGACCCATCCCACACCCTTTCCTTGTAAGTCAAAGTTAACATCCAACCTTAACTTGCCCTACTTTGTGCCTCCTTCTATGATCCTTTCTCAGTCCCACTTAAAAAGCCTTCTAATACTCTTCTGAGGTTAGTTATCAAATCAGTAATGTTGAGATCCTGCATTTGCAAACACACTTATTTTTTGTTACCACTTTCTTTGGTTTAACAACAAAAGTCATAGCAACAACAACTTTGGATAAAAATGATGCTATATATTGTGTTGCAAAAAAGCTTTATAATTTTCATTCATGCAGTATTACAAGTTTTTCATATAAGGAAAATTCTGGGAAAGATCTACTTACTGGTTCAGAAATGCAAATAAATATCTCATTACAATAACCACAGATCTCGGAAGGCTCTGGACTAGTTCTCGCATTTTCACAACAAACTCATGTTTAGACTCCAGCTCTGCAACAAGTAAGGACAAAGTATAGTTTGTAATCATATATAAAATAGGTACCATATCTTATAGTATAAGCTCAATATAAACCCACAAAGTATGACACATGCCTACTGAAACAAACAACTGCATGTAACCACTAAAAAAGAAGTAATTTTAATACACGGACATCTGAGAATGAGAGTGCACATACTGAATTATTGACACTGTGAAGAAAATCAATGGCAGAAGTTAGTAACACGATTCACCCCCTATTTTGAATGAACCTTCATATTTGACATTAACTTTTTTTTAAATTAGAGATACCATGTAGTAACTCACGTGCCAATTCCATGAAATGCTCAAAATATATTATTGGAAAGAGAGGTTCACGAAGCTCTCTCAAGTATAGTTTGAGCACTCCTGCCACTGAATTTATATCCGAGGCATCAGTAACATCAGCCAGTGGGTCTTCTCCACGTTCAAATGCATCCCTGAAATTGTTTATCTCCACTTGGGAACCAGACACTCTAAATATTCCCTGGTGATGAAGACCTGTAACAGTAATAAATGGTAAAAATTCTAGAAACTAAAGCAAAAAGGTAGACAAATTAAATAACAACATCATATGCTAGTTAGGAGCATTAAGCTCACATTTACTAAGATCTGGGTACACAGGTACAGGAGGCTGATAACATATGACATTTATGACAGAAGGAGAATGACATTACTTATTAGGTTTAAAGCATGGTACTAGTTAAATGCTTGGATTTTTGTGCACACTTTGCTCTGACCTGCTATCTGGAATACCTAGCCAGTTATAAGGAGACCAATGGTCTAATGTAGAATCTGAACCACAAAAAATTTCCTGTTGAAGTCTTACAGCATGCATGCTTTTTAAGGCACAAAATCATAGCTGATGTTGAGCTCTCACTAACAGTAACAGATCACCATCAACCATCTTTCTACTGTTATCTTCTTCAATTACTGTGTGGTGAGCATTTAATACAAGAGAAAATTTAGGTGCTGGTGCAGAATTTTTTGATGTGAAAAAGTCAAGCTTTCTTGTGCGACAAGAGTCACTAACACCTACAAGACGCGTTAAGTTTAAACATTGGTTGGGCCTACAGGAGAACATCTTTTCTCTTATGTGTATGTCACACAGTATTTGTTTTTGCTCTTGATATACCAGTGTATGTGAAAATGTGTGACTGATTCAAATTAGCTTCATACTCTGTAAATTCATCAATAGTGTAGTGTCGAACTATATTTAACCAACACATTAATTTAGCTGTTGTTGTGAAGAGCCTGCACAGCACTATCAGCAACAAAAGTGAGTCAATAAGTACTCACCTGAATATATGTGATAATCACTATTAAATTGAAAATAAAAAAATAATGGATGATGTCATCTCATGTGACTCGTAAATATGCTTGGAATTATAGAAAACCCAAGTCAGAGTAAAGTTCACATCGATGGCGGTGTGTGTGTGTGTGTGTGTGTGTGTGTGTGTGTGTGTGTGTGAGTGTGTGAGTGAGAGAGAGAGAGAGAGAGAGAGAGAGAGAGAGAGAGAGATGCTAGAGCTACAGCAGCTTCAGGAATTAATATGAAACACTTGTTACAATTTTATCCCAACATTTTCAGAGAAAATCCTATGACGTGAATCCAAGATACGCTGTCATTTGTAGGATGTTGTAAGTAGTGTGAGGACAATTCTTCACAATATATAAGAATGCTTTGTATTCTAGGGTGTACAGGCCATTCAAGTTTTTCCTGCTGACATGCACCGGATAATAGATATGGTCACAACAGAACTGTTCACTCACAAAAATATTTCAATTGAGGAAAGAAAGCAATTTTCACCCATTTTTAAAAAAACATTCAATATTGGCATGAAGTGATTTTAATTAACTACAGAAAAATAAAATATGATTGCTGGAGACCGATATGAACCAAAGTCTTTCCAAATTCAATGGCACTGCATCAAATCACTTTATCCTAATCCAGGATCTACAGCAATCATTTTATCTTCCTCCTAGCACTTACTTCCAGGTCCATGCCGTCATTTATCTCCGTAAATCAACTTTTAAAAAATTTCTGAAAGTTATGGTTTAGTACCAGAAACTAAGAAGTAGGCCCTTCTCCACTTGAAATATTGTTATAAGTATTAACTAAATTACGAAGCCAAGAATTGAAGCGTGGCATCGGATCAGACTTAATAGTTTCTTTTGTTAGGATTAACATACCTGATAGATGAGAATAAAATTAAGTTCTTTTGCAAATATAGGCAAAAAGCAACAACAAATTTTCCCACAGATTTCAATAATTGATAACCTGTTAATGAAATAACTTCCAAAAAATCGCCATACTGATTTCAGTAACTAATTTGACTTTCTTACGGTACAGTTACTCTTAGGTCTTCTATACGAAGGTTCACTCTCAAATGGCCTCAAGTTAATGGCAATTTGTTTATTACTGTTACCTATAACGTCTCCCCCCCCCCCCCCCCCACTCCCACCCAAAATTTTAATTATATTTAATCTGTACCACACAATTCCCTGTTGTTTGAAATAATAAATATTAAATACTACAGGTACTCACCATACAAGTTGATAACCCTTATGCAACTCTTCAACACCAAAGGAATGTCATGACCCGTGGCTTCCAAAAACTCTTCCAGGCTCCCTCCAAATAACTTTGGTTGCCCATGACCACCCAACTGAGGCCGACCTATCCGTTTTCGACGTGGCGGCTTTCCATTCCCTGAACCAGGGGGACCAGCCCCTGTGCCTGATCGTAAGGATGTCGGAGAGCCATCTCCTGAACGTTCCTTCTCCAAAAGTCCTCTCAGGTACTCCTGCTTTGCGTCCAATCGGGCAATACGAGATGTGCTCATCAGGTACTCTCTGAATTTCTGGAAGATGATCAGTAATTTAATCAATAAACTGAGGAACTCTTACATACAGATTCTCTGAAACTGACTGAAAAAATATTCAGAGAAACATCATCCTTCAGAAGTTCCTTCTCTGGAGAAACTAAGAGCCTGGCTGACTGAGGCAACATACAAAACAACAAAGGGATATGATTTGTTTAAATACTAATCCTCTCACACTAGTTTGATTACTTCTGCTATATTGCTCCAAGCTGAACATTTTATAACACAACAATCTCAAATTTTCATTTGCTATTAAGTCAAAGGATTCATCCCCAAAATTAATGCTACTTGCTGATCATAAACTTCTGTTGTACTAAAAGCATAACAAATCTGCCAAGACTGTACAATACAAGGCAATAACATGTACAAGCATTGAGGGAGAGTAAAGGTTAGGGTGTCACATGCTTCAAAATGACAAAATCAAAGTGCAAAGGTAGACGCACTGTTACTGGTATGAAGTGACTAAAGGGGACAAAGAAATTAAGAGTTTATGCATATTACACCTATCAGAAATGTAGATCTTATCATCGAGTAGCATGGAATGCATCAGTATTTGAAATTCAAGCTAGCACCAACATTAAAATGGATAGAATATGCTGACTATAGGCAAGCTTATGTGCAACACGACTTCATCTATCATTTAAATCTTCCAGTCTTAAGTGTGTTTAACTGGCTCATTTTGAACATAACACTGAATGTGCCAAAGTAGCAGATAAATTTGTGGGCCAGGTAGTTAAAGGATGAAGAAATTTCGTATGAAATGTTTTCCACCACTGGCGCATTTCCTGACAACTTGGCATAGAGCAAGTTGAAAATCTGACATCACATATCTGTTCTGTGAAAGAAGTGTTATTCATTTACAAATATACAAAACTATCATTGAAATAAATATTGTATCTGTAATGCTTTACAAAGAGGGAAGAAGGTGCTGTAAAACTTGTCACTTCGGAAATTACAATATGGAGACAGCACATCATACATACCGTCATGTAAAACTCTTCAGTCTCATGGCGATCTGCTCGTAATTTAAGGGACAGCGCTTCAGGCTGTCGTGTTGTGACTGCAGCACTGGTAGTGGATTCGTTGAAGTATGAGGTACAGTCATAGTCACGAGCATCCAGCATCTCCAGCAGAGTAGATTCTGCAGTTTCTAATGTCTTCCACACTTCTTCAGATTCAGTCCTTAAGGATGTGACACGATTCTGCAACTGTCGCAGTCGTGCATCAAGTTCATCACGGAGGGACTTCTGTAGCTCACTGTCAGCACACTGTCAGGTTGAAGATTAGGGAAGTGAAAAGGATAGACAAATTTCTGCTCACCATCATTAAATAAGAAACACTCACAGTAGAACATCTCTTTTCATAAATTAGTGGTAATTGTTAAATGAATTTCATGTTATGGTGGCTTTTACTGTTAGGTAAACACAGTATTGATTGAGTTGTTATATGTGGGTTGTTCTACACCACATTCTACTGTATGAGACTTTGCAACCTAACAACTCTCTCTCTCTCTCTCTCTCTCTCTCTCTCTCTCTCTCTCTCTCTCTCTCTCTGTGTGTGTGTGTGTGTGTGTGTGTGTGTGTGTGTGTGTGTGTGTGTGTGTGTGTGTGTGTGTGTGTGGGGGGGGGGGGGGGGGGGGGGGCACAGGCACCCATCTGCCATCCTATAAAAATTGCACTCTTTTTCACTCCAGTGTCAATGCTTTTAATTTACTGGCAATTTTCTGTATTTTGTCACAACTTTTTAACACTCTGGCATTATACTAAGAAGTAATGCAAAACTTGAATGCATGAAGTCAGTCACAAAGTACGTGAATGGAAGATATTGTATTCAGTAGGAAGATTCTCAGAAAGTGTGGTGCTACTGTTATGGAAACAACATACTAGATGCTAGCACTGCACTGCCTCAGTATTCGTGGTCCTTGCAATATTTGCATCACAGAAGACAGCACTGGAATCATGTGCATCAATTATGCTGTCTTTACCAAATAACTCAATGGAATCAAGAGAATATGGCAACAAATTAAGGCATACACCAAGGTGTACAGTCACTCATTCTTTTATGGCCACATATGCAAATTCGATGGTAATCCAAAAAGTAAGGTCTCCTATTTTTTTTATAAGTACAGAACACTGATTGTGTGGCAGTTGGTCACATTGTTATGAAGAGTGCTTCACGCGCTGTGTGTAAACAAGTGCACGCCGCACTGAGCCGCTCAGTCTTGGCTTGACAGCCGTTGATAATGGAGCTCCAGTTGGATGTTACTGCCAAGTGCAAATTGCACGTAGTTATTCGGTTTCTGAATGCAAAGGGCACTGCGCCAATTGACGGAAGTGTACAGTGAGTCATGCATGGATGTCAAAAATGTTCGTAAGTGGTGTAGAGAGTTTTCAGCTGGTCGGACCGAAATTCACATCGAACAACGCAGCGAGAGACCGTCAATTTCTGAGGAGACAGTGTTGAAGATGCTGCCATCTGCCATGCCACCTTTATTTCTGTTACAGAAACCAGGGTCATTGCTGTTGCACTTGATGGGACATGGCAACGTCGAGAACATCATCCCTTGAATGGTGTTGTAAGTGCTACTTCTCCGGAGAATGGGAAAGTTGTTGATGTTGAGTGCTTATCTAAGTACTGGCACACCTGCCATGGTAACACTGAAGGACATATTGGACATCAGTGTTCTAAGAATTATGATGGTTATAGTGGAGGTATGGAGTGTGATGGAGCTCTAAAAATATTTCAGAGGGTTACCTTTCATTCGCACTCAGCGACTGTATGTGACTTACAAATTATAGAGTGCAGCAATCAGTCGTTCTTTTTAGATTTTATTATGCAAATGCAGATTTTGGCTAGTAGCTACAAATCCAGATTTTGGCTAGTAGCTAGTCACTCTTAATGCGCTATTTTTTAATCTCAACAGGGACTTACATGCATTGAGAATAAAAAATAGCGCATTAAGGATGGCTAGCTACTAGCCAAAATCTGGAGTTGCATAATAAAATCTAAAAAGGACAACTGATTGCTGCACTCTATAATTTATAAATATTTCAGAGGTCGGTGCCCGTTTATAACGTTAGATATACAAAGTACCTAGGCAATGGGAACTCTAAAGCTTTCAATAAAATTAATGAGTTAAATGTTTATGCTGATACCTTGGTAACAAAACTGGAGTGTTGTGGACATTATCTCTGAGTGCTGAGGTAGATTTACAGAAACTGAAATAGACCTCCTTCAGAGTTATTATGGACTGGCCATTAGACAAACTGCACCTCTCAATGATGTTACAGCAATGAGAAAAGCTGTATGGGCCACCCATTTCCATAAGTACTCCACAGATGACCACCCTGTTCATGGACTTTGCCCTAAAGGATCAGATTCTTGGTGTGGTTACCAAAAAGCAAAAGAAAGTGGTCAAATATACCATCATAATTATTCTCTTCCTGAGCCTGTTACGAATGAAATAAAACCAAGACACCTGTGTGACCCTGTTTTTCTTAGTAAATGTCTTCATGTGGGCACTCAGAATACAAATTAAAGTTTCAACCATTGCATATGGGAAAGATTACCCAAGACTGTTTTTGTAGGTCCAAATACATTAAAAGTTGGTGTACTAGATGCAGTGATATGTTCAATGATGGAGTGATAGGAAGGTTGGAAGTCCTGAGAAATTTAGGCATAAAATGTGGTTCCAATATGAAAGATTAATTGCTAGCGTGTGACAGACAATGGGTGCATGAAGCTGAAATATTCGCTCTTCAAGTTAGCAAAGAAGCAACAAGTGCTAAAAGAAATGCCAAGAGGAAGCTTGAAGATGATGAAATGCTGCAGGATGAAGACTATGTTTCAGGAATAGTCTGAGGCACGGTTTAATTGGACTCATATCTTAATTCACAATTTCCCTCAAGTTGTATTTTTCAGAATTCAGGTACAAATATTTCCTAAAGTTTATAAAGCATTACTCAGTTTTCTCTCTCTCTCTCTCTCTCTCTCTCTCTCTCTCTCTCTCTCTCTCTCTCTCTGTAACTTGCAACAGTCCATACTTATGTAGTAGACCTAAGCTTTATTGCAAAATCAATTAAATTATAGAAAAAGTAACATTTTTATTAAGAAAAAAATTATAAAAATTAAAATGTAAGATCTGATATTTTTTATCCTTTTAATATACATAGCAGGTGGACTTAAATAGGTCTACCGTATTTACTCGAATCTAAGCCGCACTCGAATCCAAGCCGCACCTGAAAAATGAGACTCGAAATAAAGGGAAAAAAAATTTCCCGAATCTAAGCCGCACCTGAAATTTGAGACTCGAAATTCAAGGGGAGAGAAAAGTTTTAGGCCGCATCTCCAAATGGAAACAAAGTTGGTCCATTGTAATACGATAGACAATTTAGGTCGAATGAATGACGATACAGCTACAGCAGTTTGGTTCGAGTTGTAAGCTTAGCAGTTAAGCTTTACCACGTAGCCATTGCTATGCATCAGGCGCTCCGTCCGTATTTATACGGATACCCTTCCTTTTTCACGTGCTTCGTCTGGTTTGAATCGATTGCTTATTTTGCTTTGATCTGATAAATGCCGTTTTCTTTGTTATAGGTGTTTGCGTCACTCTTAAGCTGAAAATGCATTACTGCACTGTGTCATGCATTGTTTGTCGCATTCTGATAGTGCGTGTTTACGGCCTGTCGCGGGTCGCGGCATGGCTTGCTTTTGTGCGCGCTACCGCCGCGTACAATTAAAAAAAGAGAGAGAGAGAGAGAGAGAGAGAGAGAGAGAGAGAGAGAGAGAGAGAGAGAGAGAGGAATTGTCTCATTAGCGAAACAATGGCAAGAGACTGCTATTTGTTGTTACTTACACTGCTGCTTTCTTTGATAATGATCAACAAGAATCAAATAATAGACTGCGTATGATAGAACATGTTCTGAACAAGAGTTTGTGAAAATTTTTCTCCGTTTGAAAATCTTTGCGGCCGGTTCTTTATTACATCAAATTCTGCACGGA
Source organism: Schistocerca cancellata (assembly GCF_023864275.1). Classification (NCBI taxonomy): domain Eukaryota; kingdom Metazoa; phylum Arthropoda; class Insecta; order Orthoptera; family Acrididae; genus Schistocerca; species Schistocerca cancellata. The sequence continues at coordinate 284,646,831 of NC_064631.1, read as the reverse complement.
AATTACAATCATCTTAGATTTAAAAATCTAGTCACTTGCCGTGCTTCATTTCTGACTGTATCACTATTAGACATAAGAATAATACGAATATAAACATGACATGATATGTATATTCTTCCACGTTTGCTGTTGTCTGACTCTATAGTTTCGTAGTTTATTAGGCAGACAGGATTTAAATGAGATAGCAGCAAACACGAAAGAATACATGGCAAAATGTTTATATTCGTATTATTCTTAAGGTGAAGAGAATACTGTATGTGATTCAAATTTCATCAGGTTCCTATTAGCAACCATCTCTTCTCACAGATAGGAAAAAATTCAGAACGTAGAGTTGGCCATATTGACAAACATCCCAAACAGTCTTGCCAGTCAGATTTTCGTAGTACACTGAAATTGTGCTACATTCGAAGATGAACAATACGGAATTTGTATTTACTTCGTTGGATAATGTATGAAAATGCAGTGGTCGAAACTCGCGGCGGAGAAAAAACTCTCGTCTTCGACTTTTTTTTAAAAAAAAAATTATTTACTGACGCAGAGGTTTTGGCACCAGTATTTATCTTTGTGCCTACAAAGTATGCGTGCGTAGCGCTACATGTATTCGCCGGCAGAAGTTAGTTGTGGCGGCACGTACGAACATTTTTCATAACTTCCGCTAGCTTTGCACTCGATTCTAAGCCGCAGGCGGTTTTTTGGATTACGAAAACCGGAAAAAAAGTGCGGCTTAGATTCGAGTAAATACGGTAGTACCTCATCCATCATGCCATGCGTATCTGGTACAAATTTGGTCTCCTTCAAATGTATAACAATGGATTAAATGGTACATCAATTTGAGGAAGCATTTTGGGGAAAAAATGCATCAATTTCTTTGTAATTTTTTTAATACACATAAGCAGGTTCAAAAATATTCACAATACCTTTAATTTGTTTAGAAAGTGTGCTGCATTACCTAATATCAACAAAAAATCTGTAAAACATGTACATTATAAACAGTGCCTGAAAGGAATAGGTGTCGATTTTTACATAATATCAAGCCAGAAAAGTACCCTGTCTCCTTAAGAAATAAACTGTAGAATTCACAGCCATAGTCTCGTTTTGAGCTACTAGAACATATAACCAGTTTCCAATTTCCAGACATCAACAGATCCTACGAAGTGGCAATGTGTAACCATCACCAATATTCTCTGAACTTCATTTCATCATACAGGGAAGATTAGTATTTTTTGTTAGTCTTGGGGATCTGACCACAATATCACAAGCAACGGTGTTCCTTCCATCCATATGATATTCAAATGAAGATATTAAACTGTTAAAAGAATTTTTTGTGCTGAAGCTATTGTCTTCTAAAACTGAAACGAAACCTGAAAATTACATTTATCTTGAAACTTCCTGGCAGATTAAAACTGTGTGCCCGACCGAGACTCGAACTCGGGACCTTTGCCTTTCGCGGGCAAGCGCTCTACCATCTGAGCTACCGAAGCACGACTCACGCCCGGTACTCACAGCTTTACTTCTGCCAGTATCCGTCTCCTACCTTCCAAACTTTACAGAAGCTCTCCTGCGAACCTTGCAGAACTAGCACTCCTGAAAGAAAGGATACTGCGGAGACATGGCTTAGCCACAGCCTGGGGGATGTTTCCAGAATGAGATTTTCACTCTGCAGCGGAGTGTGCGCTGATATGAAACTTCCTGGCAGATTAAAACTGTGTGCCCGACCGAGACTCGAACTCGGGACCTTTGCCTTTCGCGGGCAAGCGCTCTACCATCTGAGCTACCGAAGCATGACTCACGCCCGGTACTCACAGCTTTACTTCTGCCAGTATCCGTCTCCTACCTTTGCCCGCGAAAGGCAAAGGTCCCGAGTTCGAGTCTCGGTCGGGCACACAGTTTTAATCTGCCAGGAAGTTTCATATCAGCGCACACTCCGCTGCAGAGTGAAAATCTCATTCTGGAAACATCCCCCAGGCTGTGGCTAAGCCATGACTCCGCATTATCCTTTCTTTCAGGAGTGCTAGTTCTGCAAGGTTCGCAGGAGAGCTTCTGTAAAGTTTGGAAGGTAGGAGACGGATACTGGCAGAAGTAAAGCTGTGAGTACCGGGCGTGAGTCGTGCTTCGGTAGCTCAGATGGTAGAGCGCTTGCCCGCGAAAGGCAAAGGTCCCGTGTTCGAGTCTCGGTCGGGCACACAGTTTTAATCTGCCAGGAAGTTTCATATCAGCGCACACTCCGCTGCAGAGTGAAAATCTCATTCTGGAAACATCCCCCATGCTGTGGCTAAGCCATGTCTCCGCAGTATCCTTTCTTTCAGGAGTGCTAGTTCTGCAAGGTTCGCAGGAGAGCTTCTGTAAAGTTTGGAAGGTAGGAGACGGATACTGGCAGAAGTAAAGCTGTGAGTACCGGGCGTGAGTCGTGCTTCGGTAGCTCAGATGGTAGAGCGCTTGCCCGCGAAAGGCAAAGGTCCCGAGTTCGAGTCTCGGTCGGGCACACAGTTTTAATCTGCCAGGAAGTTTCTTATCAGCGCACACTCCGCTGCAGAGTGAAAATCTCATTCTGGATACATTTATCTTTCTTGAAACTTTGCTTGTATAGTCACTCATCCCATATACTTTCACAATGTTACTACAGTTAAGGGTGGGTACGATTAATATCTACTGCAGTTAACCACTGACAAAAAAAGACTGTATCATCCAAGTGAACTATTTTCTGTACAATACTACTTACACATTGAATATGAAACTGGTATAGTTTAATGATTAGCAACTCGCCTTACAAAAAGAAAAATTCTATTTATAATCATTTTCTTTCAAACTGTTCTGTGAATGAGCTTTAACGATGATTATATTGTGCTGTGACTACAAGCAATAAAGTTTCACTGTTACAATGAAGTGTTATATTTTACAATTCATTTTCTGTGTGTAACAAATCTGTAAAACGTTCAGATGTATGGTATCCTATCAGGAACATCAGAAGAGTGCAACCGTCCAAATGGTTTAAATAATACTGGTTGACAATGAATTGCTTTTCTTGAAAGTAAATAGTGTCTCTAGTGTATTCTTGGTGCCAATTTCAGGTAGAGTACTTAAAATGTCCAACCATATGCAGGCTTGATACAAACAAAGAATTTCTGTTAAGTATTCAAACTGCAACTTTTCAATCATTATAGTGTCGGTATTGTTTTGTGATGTTTTGCAATGCAGTCTGTTCCAAAAAGTTGTTTTATTTTATAGCCTGTAATACCAGTAAATGTAAACTAGGGCTACTACCAGGTCTGGGAATTATCTTGACAGAAGGGGGGATGACTCCACTTCATTTAAAATTAGGGCGTTATGAAATTGAAATATTAAGAAAATTGGTAACACTTTCAAGTACTTAGGCCCTCACATTCAGAAACTAACCAAAGACAAAACATTTAAACACAAAATGAAAGAAATAGACTATCATCAACTTGGATGTCCTTTAAAGAACTTGTCTAAAAATTTCTCATCAAAATTACAAGAACACAGTAAGCAACAAGCCGGATAATTTCAAAGTTTTGGATGCCACAATAAGCATGAAACACACTTTCTGGACTTGTGCACCAACTATTTTCTGTAAAATCAAGGTGCTATGAGTGATAAAGAGAGAGGTAGCAAATCCGTCGAGAAATAAAAGAAGTGGAATGCAGGTACCAGGGCTGATGTGATGGCAGCATGGTAGCTGACCAATGCTGAATGCTGTACAGGGAGCATGCATATTTTATCATGTAACTGATTGAGGAAAAACTGAAAAACAAATTTTAATGTTTATTTTGCATAATATCCACTGCTCACACATTTGGATTTAAATTAATAGTTCAGAAAAGTGCTCTCCAAAACATAAAATAACAACAACAACTATTATTATTATTATTATTATTATTATTATTATTATTATTATTATTTCTTTCTTTTCTCAGACATTATGTCTGGTCAAAAATGGAAAGTGACGCGGACCTTGATCAAGTGTCACTTCCTTTTAGCTGTACGGTATATGTTATATTGCATTTAGGAACTTTCGGGTAATTGAACATGTATCAATAATTACGGATTTCTGTAGTTGTATATATAAGTTTGGATGTACCTGTATTGCGTTGATGTACTGGTGGATATTGTGTGGTATGACTCCTGTAGTTGATAGTATAATTTGTTGTTAGCAAAGTCTGCATTTATTTGTTGTGGTATTGGGATCTTTAATAATATGCTTGCTGTAATATCTGGTGTTTATTGTTTGATCCTGTATTGCAATCGTGAATCCTTCCGTCTCACTGTATATATTGCCTTTTCTTAGCCATGTGTTGGATGCATCTTGATCGATGTGTGGCTGTGTTAAGATGATACGGGTGCTTGCCATGTAGTGTTTTCTTTTTCCAATTTACTTTCTTCCTATCTGTTGAAGTTATGTGATCTAAAGGGTTGTAGAAGTGGTTATGAAATTGCAGTGGTGTAGCCGATGTATTTATATGAGTGATTGCTATGTGTATTTTGCTAGTTTCTGCAGGTTCTAGAAAGAATTTTCTTAAATTGTCTACCTGTCCATAATGTAGGTTATTTATATATATCGATAAATCCCCTTCCTCCTCCCTTTCTGCTTAATGTGAATCTCTCTGTTGCTGAATGTATGTGATGTATTCTATATTTGTGGCATTGTGATCGTGTAAGTGTATTGAGTGCTTCTAGGTCTGTGTTACTCCATTTCACTACTCCAAATGAGTAGGTCAATATTGGTATAGCATAAGTATTTATAGTTTTTGTCTTGTTTCTTGCTGTCAATTCTGTTTTCAGTATTTTTGTTAGTCTTTGTCTATATTTTTCTTTTAGTTCTTCTTTAATATTTGTATTATCTATTCCTATTTTTTGTCTGTACCCTAGATATTTATAGGTATCTGTTTTTTCCATCGCTTCTATGCAGTCGCTGTGGTTATCCAATATATAATCTTCTTGTTTAGTGTGTTTTCCCTTGACAATGCTATTTTTCTTACATTTGTCTGTTCCAAAAGCCATATTTATATCATTACTGAATACTTCTGTTATCTTTAGTAATTGGTTGAGTTGTTGATTTGTTGCTGCCAGTAGTTTTAGATCATCCATGTATAGCAAATGTGCGATTTTGTGTTGGTATGATCCAGTAATATTGTATCCATAATTTGTATTATTTAGCATGTTGGATAGTGGGTTCAGAGCAAGGCAGAACCAGAAAGGACTTAATGAGTCTCCTTGGTATATTCCACGCTTAATCTGTATTGGCTGTGATGTGATATTATTTGAATGTGTTCAAATATAAAGTGTGGTTTTCCAATTTATCATTGCTATGTTTAGGAACTGTATCAATTTAGGATCTACTTTGTATATTTTCAATATTTGTAGTAACCATGAGTGGGGTACACTATCAAAAGCTTTTTGGTAATCAATGTATGCGTAGTGTAGCGACCTTTGTTTAGTTTTAGCTTGATATATCACCTCTGCATCTATTATCAGTTGCTCTTTACATCCTCGTGCTCCTTTGCAGCAGTCTTTTTGTTCTTCATTTATAATTTGGTTCTGTGTTGTATGTGTCATTAATTTCTGTGTAATGACTGAAGTTAATATTTTGTAGATTGTTGGTAGGCATGTTATGGGGCGATATTTAGCTGGGTTTGCTGTGTCAGCTTGATCTTTAGGTTTCAGATAGGTTATTCCATGTGTAAGTGTATCAGGGAATGTATATGGGTCTGCAATGTAACTGTTAAATAATGTAGTTAGATGTGAATGTGTTGACGTGAACTACTTTAGCCAGAAATTTGCTATTTTATCATTTCCAGAGGCTTTCCAATTGTGCGTAGAATTAATTGCTCGGGTGACTTCATGTTGCAAAATTATCACTTCAGGCATTTGTGGTATCATCTTGTATGTGTCTGTTTCTGCTTGTATCCACCGTGCATGCCTGTTATGTTGTACTGGGTTTGACCATATGTTGCTCCAGAAGTGTTCCATGTCTGTTATGTTTGGTGGATTGTCTATTTCAATGTGTGTGTTATCTATTGTCTGGTAAAATTTCTTTTGGTTTGTGTTGAATGTTTGGTTTTGTTTCCTTCTATTTTCACTTTTTTTGTATCTTCTAAGTAGTTTGGCCAACGCTTGTAATTTCTGTTTCTTTTCATCTAATTGCTCTATCGCTTCTTGTTGTGAGATTTTACCTAACCTTTTTCATTTTTTTTCTGACATTTCATTTCTTATAAATTGTGTTAGCTGTCCGATGTCTTTTCTCAGTTTTTCTATTCTGATCTGTAGCCTGTGTTGCCATGCTGGTTTTGTGGGTTTCTTCTGCATGTTGGTTGGTTCTGATCTCTGCCTAGTGTGTATATTTAGTGTAGTGAGTGCTCCTATATAAACCAGTAGTTGTAACTCTTCCATAGTTGTGTTTCCATTTATTTTGTTGTGTATGATTGTGTTCATAGTTTTTATTGTTGTTTCGACTTGTGGGTTATTTGGTGGTCTATGCAAGAATAGTATAATGTCTGTATTTGTGTCTTTGTATTCTATATATGTCAGCTGAAATTTCTCTTCTATATCTAACACATGTGTCTCTTCGTGTTCTATTTGTGCTTGTTCTGGTGGCTGTCTTAAGATGTCGTTTTCCTCTGATTGTTTAATTGCTGCGTGTTGTTCTTTGTTTGTTTGCTCTGGCATGTTTGAGTCCATTACTGTATTTTCTTCTTCTTCTAATTGCACATTATTTTGTTCCAGCATTTGTTGTACTTGTTGTTTGATATTTTCTAATTCTGACTGGGGTATCCTGTTATTTTTGATTATTACACAGATCTGATCAGTTAGTCGTTGTTCTGTTAAAAATTTTAATTTTGGGTATCTGGTAATAAATGTTGTGTATGCTTGTGATCTGTATCCAGATGTGTTGGTTCCTAGGTTTGTTGCTTGGTAATAACAGAACATGAGGTGTCGATTAACTTCATCTGACCATCTCATCCTCTGTCTTTGTTTTCCTTCTAGGGTGGTTGCAGGAAGCATATCCTGCAAAACACCTCTATTTGGATTTAAATCATTTTCCAGTTGGCTAGCAGTGTCGTTACCATTGTGGGCGGGCATAGAGTTCAAGCGTTGTCCCAGACCATGACGGCGCTTGTCCGAGGCTTCATTAGTTCTGTCCTGAAACAACTAATCACACTAAAAGGGGGGTTAGCCCTATTAGTGGTTTGTTCTTTTCGTCGCCTTTTATGACTGGCAGAACATACCGGAGGCCTATTCTTTTCCCGGGCCTTATTATTATTTCTTTCCTTTCTCAGACGTTATGTCTGGTTAAAAATGGAAAGTGACGCGGACCTTAATCATGCGTGACTTCCTTCTAACTGTACGGTATACGTTACATTGCATTTAGGAACTTTCGGGTAATTGAACATGTATCAATAATTACAGATTTCTGAAGTTGTATATATAAGTTTGGATGTAGCTGTATTGCCTTGATATACTGGTGGACATTGTGGTATGACTCCTGTAGCTGATAGTATAATTGGTATGATGTCAACTTTATCCTGATGCCACATGTCCTTGACTTCCTCAGCCAGTTGGAGGTATTTTTCAATTTTTTCTCCTGTTTTCTTCTTTATATTTGTTGTATTGGATATGGATATTTCGATTAGTTGTGTTAATTTCTTCTTTTTATTGGTGAGTATGATGTCAGAAGAAGGTTGTATACATGGAAGAATCCCGGAGATAATAGAAGGTATCAGATAGATTATATAATGGTAAGACAGAGATTTAGGAACCAGGTTTTAAATTGTAAGACATTTCCAGGGGCAGATGTGGACTCTGACCACACTCTATTGGTTATGAACTGTAGATTAAAACTGAAGGAACTGCAAAAAGGTGGGATTTTCAGGAGATGGGACCTGGATAAACTGAAAGAACCAGAGGTTGTACAGAGTTTCAGGGAGAGCATAAGGGAACAATTGACAGGAATGGAGGAAAGAAGTACAGTAGAAGAAGAATGGGTAGCTCTGAGGGATGAAGTAGTGAAGCCAGCAGAGAATCAAGTAGGTAAAAAGACGAGGGCTAGTAGAAACCCTTGGGTAACAGAAGAAATATTGAATTTAATTGATGAAAGGAGAAAATATAAAAATGTAGTAAATGAAGCAGGCAAAAAGGAATACAGACGTCTCAAAAATGAGATCGACATGAAGTGCAAAATGGCTAAGCAGGCATGGCTAGAGGACAAATGTAAGGAGGTAGAGGCTTATCTCACTAGGGGTAAGATAGATACCGCCTACAGGAAAATTAAAGAGAACTTTGGAGAAAAGAGAACCACTTGTATGAATATCAAGAGCTTTGATGGAAACCCAGTTCTAAGCAAAGAAGGGAAAGCAGAAAGTTGGAAGGAGTATATAGAGTGTCTATACAAGGACAATATTATGAAAATGGAAGAGGAGGTAGATGAAGATGAAATGGGAGATACGATACTGCGTGAAGAGTTTGACAGAGCACTGAAAGACCTGAGTCGAAACAAGGCCCCAGGAGTAGACAACATTCCATTAGAACTACTGACGGCCTTGGGAGAGCCAGTCCTGACAAAACTCTACCATCTGGTGAGCAAGATGTATGAGACAGGCGAAATACCCTCAGACTTCAAGAAGAATATAATAATTCCAATCCCAAAGAAAGCAGGTGTTGACAGATGTGAAAATTACCGAACTATCAGTTTAACAAGTCACAGCTGCAAAATACTAACGCGAATTCTTAACAGATGAATGGAAAAACTAGTAGAAGCCGACCTCGGGGAAGATCAGTTTGGATTCCGTAGAAATGTTGGAACACGTGAGGTAATACTGACTAAGACTTATCTTAGAAGAAAGATTAAGGAAAGGCAAACCTACGTTTCTAGCATTTGTAGACTTAGAGAAAGCTTTTGACAATGTTGATTGGAATACTCTCCTTCAAATTCTGAAGGTGGCAGGGGTAAAATACAGGGAGCGAAAGGCTATTTACAATTTGTACAGAAACCAGATGGCAGTTATAAGAGGCGAGGGGGCATGAAAGGGAAGCAGTGGTTGAAAAGGGAGTGAGACAGGGTTGTAGCCTCTCCCCGATGTTATTCAATCTGTATATTGAGCAAGCTGTAAAGGAAACAAAAGAGAAATCTGGAGTAGGTATTAAAATCCATGGAGAAGAAATAAAAACTTTGAGGTTTGCTGATGACATTGTAATTCTATCAGAGACAGCAAAGGACTTGGAAGAGCAGTTGAACGGAATGGACAATGTCTTGAAAGGAGGGTATAAGATGAACATCAACAAAAGCAAAACGAGGATAATGGAATGTAGTCGAATTAAGTCAGGTGATGCTGATGGAATTAGATTAGGAAATGAGGCACCTAAAGTAGTAAAGGAATTTTGCTATTTGGGGAGCAAAATAACTGATGATGGTCGAAGTAGGTAGGATATAAAATGTAGACTGGGAGTGGCAAGGAAAGCGTTTCTGAAGAAGAGAAATTTGTTAACATCGAGTATTGATTTAAGTGTCAGGAAGTCGTTTCTGAAAGTATTTGTATGGAGTGTAGCCATGTATGGAAGTGAAACGTGGACGATAAATAGCTTGGACAAGGAGAGAATAGAAGCTTTTGAAATGTGGTGCTACAGAAGAATGCTTAAGATTAGATGAGTAGACCACATAACTAATGATGAAGTATTGAATAGAATTGGGGAGAAGAGGCGTATGTGGCACAACTTGACAAAAAGAAGGGACCGGTTAGTAGGACATGTTCTGAGGCATCAAGGGATCACAAATTTAGCACTGGAGGCCAGCGTGGAGGGTAAAAATCGTAGAGGGAGACCAAGAGATGAATACACTAAGCAGATTCAGAAGGATGTAGGTTGCAATAAGTACTGGGAGATGATGAAGCTTGCACAGGATAGGGTAGCATGGAGAGCTGCATCAAACCAGTCTCAGGACTGAAGACCACAACAACAACAACATGATGTCAGGTTTGTTATGTGGTGGTGTTTTATCTGTTATAATGGTTCTGTTCCAGTATGATTTGTATTCATCATTCTGCAGTACATTTTGTGGTGCATACTTGTATGTGGGAACATGTTTTATTAGTTTATGTTGTATGGCAAGTAGTTGATGTATTATTTTTGCTACATTGTCATGTCTTCTGGGTTATTCTGTATTTGCTAGTATTGTACATCCGCTTGTGATGTGATCTACTGTTTCTATTTGTTGTTTGCAAAGTCTGCATTTATTTGTTGTGGTATTGGGATCTTTAATAATATGCTTGCTGTAATATCTGGTGTTTATTGTTTGATCCTGTATTGCAATCATGAATCCTTCCGTCTCACTGTATATATTGCCTTTTCTTAGCCATGTGTTGGATGCGTCTTGATCGATGTGTGGCTGTGTTAGATGATACGGGTGCTTGCCATGTAGTGTTTTCTTTTTTCAATTTACTTTCTTCGTATCTGTTGATGTTATGTGATCTAAAGGATTGTATAAGTGGTTATGAAATTGCAATGGTGTAGCCGATGTATTTATATGAGTGATTGCATTGTGTATTTTGCTAGTTTCTGCTCCTTCTATAACAAGGTGTATACGTGGACAAGGAAAACAAATTCCTGGATTTCCCGGTTAAAAATACACTTTGTCCCGGGTGAAAATATACTTTTTCCCTGATAACTGACAGTATATTTTCTCTCGGAACTGTGTAACTTATCAGTCCTCTGAATGATTATCGTTTTATACACGGACGTAGAATTTCCCGGTGCTTTAGAAAACTAAACACAGGGAAAAAAAGCGTTTTGGAAAGATCTTTGATATGCAGGAACATGTATGCTGCATATTTTCGTATTACGAAACTATAAATTCGAATTCCACCAAACACCGCATATTACTTTCCGATGCGCTTTTGTAAGCTAGTCATAGCTTATATCACGTGATCTCGCCAGGCGACGACAGCGGGTGTTCATAGCTTACGACACATGATCTAGGCAGCTAATCACTGTTCAGTAGCGCGAACACACAAACAGAAAAAGCTAATGGTTTAAATTAATATACATAGTGTTACTACACGAAACGCAAAGCTTTCACGTATAATATTGGTCTATAAGATTAATATGCTGCAAGAGAAGCTAAGTTTTCACATATAATGTTGGTCTTTTATGAGCGTATTACAATTTAAGATATATCACACAAATGTGCCAGTAAAAATTTTAATAACAACATAAATGTCTCATCTTCTGGCCTCGAAATTCATCTAAACGGCTTGTCATCAAAGACTTGATTGTTAAATGAGAGTCAAACGCTCTGTGATTTAAGAAATTCATCGTACATTCTCGCACATAGTCACGGTGTAACTGCTAGATTGGTACTTTGAAGGTAACGCATTTCAAACCACCATTCAGAATATCTTCCCACAACCTGTTAGAAATAGGTTCGTTTCTGCAGTTGCAGGAGAGTACCAGATGACAGGCGTCACCGCACTTGCGCAGCTACGACGTCGTAGGAAGTCCGTACGTTTGTACGTGTAAAATATTAAAAGGTCTTCTGTCATAAAAGAAACAAGACATCAGATGATATTCCAAGACCATCGGGATTTCATGACCCATACTAAAATGTCCACATTTAAAGTGCACATTTATATGTCCAGATTCCCAGTGAAATAGGCCACAATCTGATATCAAGCTTTTCAATGTGGTTTTCGGGATTTAAATTTTCTTGGAGCACCAGTACTGTGTTCTCTCACGTTTGGTTCTTTATTATGGCATAATGCCACATGTGCTAGAAGTGGAAAACGTGCACTTGAATTGCAGCGAACAGTGTGTGGAATTAAACAGTTCGTTTCAATATATTGTCTGCCTCGGCAGAAAAGATTAATAAAATAAAATTCCTTTAGCAAACCGACAAAAACATTGTTCTGCAAGGCAATTAATGCTTGACTGTCAGAAAGGTGGAAATAAAATAAAATCTGCAACTAACAACACATTTTAGCCTTCCATAATTATGTGAATGTATTTTAATTCACTTGATACCTCCCGGTGACAGAAATCTGTTTCGTTTTCATTTGACGTGAAAGCAGTAAATGAAGAGGAAACAGCAAAATCACTAAGTGTAAACACGGGTCACGTGGAGACCACCCACTTCCCCACTGTAACTCTTACTGCACTGCGCATCAGCCCCGGATCTACGACATTTCCGAACTGGGGCAATACCCCGCCACTCCCTCGAGCGTTTGAGATAGGACATCAAAAATTTTAAACAAAATCGAATTTTCAATAATATTTTCATTTTGTAGTGCACATCTTTCTGAAGTGTCTGATGCATAAAACCTGTGTGTTCCAGGAAATGTCACACATGTTATTTGGTCGTAAATGTGCCAAAATTCAGTGCCTCGCCTCCTACCACAGCATTCTTCTATTGCACGTCACTGTACTTCGCTCCGTGGAATTGAAACGTGTATATTTTGTAATGGATGCCATCAAACCATATTCAGGACAGGGGAAACTAAAATGTCCTGTGGTGCTTACAGTCGGCCGGTTTGACATCCCGGGAGAAGGTACTACTCAAGCAAAAAGCTTTACGTTAGGAAATAGTTTCACACTTCATTCATACGCTCCAGTTTCTCAAGCATGAGATTGAAAAGTAGTAGTATGAAATTTTTATACAAACTTGGAATCGTCAAATTGTTCCATATTGTGTGTGATGTCCCCGTATTCTCCGGTTAGGCATTGTTACATGTTCGTACAACACGTTTTCCGCGCTTCTTCCAGAATAGAACTAAGTGTGGCTGCTAGCTGGGGACTGTACAACTGGCCCTTACTAGTACAGCTATCTGGCCAAAAATTTTCTGTCAAAATTTCATTTTCTTGGATACACCAAGAGCGTAATATGTAATCTTTCTTACCTGTTATTCGTTTATTTCCACTCCTGTAGTCTGAATCTATGGATTATGCTAGTAATTATAACAACACTCATCATTCGCAAACCCTATCAACCACACAATCAGGCAGCGGTTGGCATTCATCCGTTCGGCCTTATTCCGCTCAGCTTGTAGAGCCCCTTTTGTCTGTAGGAAAGTTTGTTCCTACATTCGACGAGGATTCTCCTGACAAAGACATCATGTACACTACGCAAGCATTCACAAATCAACTTACGTTTTATTCAGAAATCAACTTAGAGTGTGTTCAAAAATCTTCAAAACCCACAGGAATACGTTTCAAAGTCATATGAATAATTGTTAGACTAACGTGCACTAGATGCTAGTCGCTTTGTGAAACCAGGTTTTTTTCCCCTCAAGAATATGAATTTGCCTTCCCCCCCCCCCTAGATCTGGGCCTGCTGCGCATGCATGGATCTGGCAGCTTGGTCACTCCAGTAAAATTTTCCAGGGAGCATCTAGCTGCTTGTTGCGGTTGCTTACACAGCCAACAGCCACATTTTTTGTAGCCAGAGCCGGGAGAAGGTACTACTCAACTGTGCATGCGCATGATCCCGCTCGCAACTGCTAAAACGAATCTAATGTAAACAGTTGTGACGTCACGCTCATCGGAGGCAATTTGTTGTTACAAAGCATTGCACAGTCTTCCTAAAGCCTTTGACGCATTTTGCTGTTGGCAGACGCTTGTATAAGCACTGTGTTTTGTTGCTGTATATGGCACATTTTCTTTGCAATTTAAATTTTATTTTCGTTGTTTCTCTCGTTCATGTTTTATTGCTGCAGTATTATTCTGCAGTAGGGGGTTACAGTAATATCCTTTGTTAGAGTATTGGTTCTTACCAGTCAAAATTACAAAAATTTAACTGAAAATAAAAACAATGGAAAATTCCCGGAATTCTAAAAAATTCCCGGTTTTCTCCCGGATGAAAAAATTCCCAGGTTTTTCCCGAATCTCCCGGTTGTCCCGGGTCGTATACACCCTGTATAAAGAATTTTCTTAAATTGTCTACCTGTCCATAATGTACGTTTTTTATGTCGTCAAATCCCCTTCCTCCTTCCTTTCTGCTTAATGTGAATCTTTCTGTTGCTGAATGTACGTGATGTATTCTATATTTGTGGCATTGTGATCTAGTAAGTGTATTGAGTGCTTCTAGGTCTGTCTTACTCCATTTCACTACTCCAAATGAGTAGGTCAATACTGGTATAGCGTAAGTATTTATAGCTTTTTAATTAGCACACACACAACTGCCCAACTTGCTAACTTCAATGCTAAATAACTTTGAAATAGCGCACAGTATCATTCTGTTCTTAACAATTATTTCTCATCACAAACTCCCCTGCAACATTCTTACAAACTTTTCAAACTGTTCCTAACTACCCCGTATACAATAAAAATAGAATTATAGGTAGATAATAATGTCTTCAAAAATTCCAAAACATGTGAATGAGGATAACATTTTGCCCTTACAGACAAGAAAATCTGTGGGCAATCTTGATCCATAAACAGAGCTGAAAAATTAAATATTTAACTGGACAAGACATAAACGCAGGGATTATCTGTTCAAATAACAACTTTTGTTGGTTGTTTTCTATTGGGTTTCAAGCATCAGAATGAACTTTAGCAATTTTTCATATACGTCAATGTGTGTTACATTTGTTGCTAATAAAATAAATATTGCAGCTGTAATGTTCAAAAATGAATATTTTTCAGACTACAAAACACCCACTAAAAGTGGAGCCCATTTCCAAAACATATTGATCCAACGCCTAAGAAAACAACCGACAAGGATGTGCAAAGTTTGCATGAAACACAAAGTACAAAGTTAAACAATGTGGGAAGGTATGAAGGGTAAAGCAGCAATACATCTACCATAATGCTTCTGAAACTACCGCGCTTTGCAGGACTAAAATTTTTAGAGCTGTAGAAATTTTCCTACTAGGAATTCGTTTAAGTGGAGCATTTCATCTCGTAATTACATTTTTTTGGCAATATCTACTTTTAGGCACCGTGCTATTACATTCCTTCTGAAAAGTCACACCTGAAGATGCACTCAAAGACTGCAATTTCTATTAAAGTATTATTTATGTGTAAAAATTTATATTTATATTTTGAAGTATTGTTTATATAAAAGGAACAAGAATCAAATTAGTGGTAATGTCTACAAGAACAATATCACATGAAACAAATAAATGTGCAGCTACAGAACAAGCATATCAGCTTGTACTGCAATAGTTTCACACCTGCCCATTTTGGACACACCATCTCCACTCACTTGCACACTGCTTCACTAAACTAAATGATGCTGCTGAATCTTGCAGGTTTAACTGAAGCCAAGAGAAATAAAAGAAAGACAATATTTGTTACTCTCTATTAACAATTATTTAGCTTATTTTGCTGAACTCACTCAATTAAGTTTATGATCTGAAACAGGCTAATTACCAACTGACACGTCATGCTCTTAAAATTGGGATGTTTATTTTTCATAGGCAGAAAGGAACTTTTTGGAAAGTATGTAATATTTTTTGTAAGATACATTAATTCCTGATGGCAGTAAACTATTTGCACAATTCAGAGATCTTAATGTTTAGTCCACGGACCCCACACGGCCTACTATCAATCTATGAGACTCGACAAAAACAATTTCTGTCTTTCTTGATTACTTTTAAATGCTTAAACTACCACTGCTATGTCAAATGGCTTGTTATTGCATTTAGAAGTAGATCTGAGACAAATAACAGTGACAGTGTTCTGACAGATAATTCCCAGTATCACTATTCTTCAAAACTATTACTAATTTGTTGTTGGTTAAATGAATTCACTACACAACTCCCAAGCCCCTTAAGGCATCTTTCTCCTTACTTACTCCCTGAATGAAAGAGTTTTCAGGAATTGTTTGATATTGTTTCTACACAACTCTCTCCATCTTGCACTTAGTTCGTTTTATAATTTTCAAGTGAAAACAAGCAGCACTTGGAAAACACTGTATTTATAAACAGAAAATAGTGTATTTATAAACAGATTGCAAAGTGATCGTACTACTACCAATGCAGCAGCATACTGACCTCGTCTCGCTGACCCTGGAACTCAAACTTCTTTGGGATGAGGAAGGCTGAGTGATGAGCCTCAAGAAACCTCTGCTTATCAAGTCGCGAGTCGAGAGCACCAACAGAACTTGTCATCTGGTCCAGACCCACTTGCAGAGAACGTGCACATGTTTCCTCTGCACTCACGTGCATTAAGAGTGCTCGAGAAATGCAGTTGTGGAAACCAAAGTCCATGCACTGCATGAAGACCATACTCACATAAATAAATTAATACACATATAATATAATATTACGAAAGACCAAACAATATACAACAAAAGTTCACTGGACAAAATGTTTGTCACCGCCCCTTAAAATCAAACACTAGTCACTTAGAAGTACTGTAGGTAGTGTTGAACTGGTACCAGGCATCATGTGACTCTGTATGAGGGATCACTCTGGTCTATGGATCTCAGTGAGCATTTACTTGCACATCTCCACTCATCAGAATGTCGAGTCACTGATTAAATATAATATTCCTTAAGATTTGCATAAATGGCAAAATTTTTATCTTATAATTGCATTCATTGTAACTGTTAAATTATGTTGCATTTATATTACGTTAGATGTGGTGACAGAAGAGTCATCTATTAACAAGAACAGGAACTACAGCTGCTGT
Source organism: Schistocerca cancellata (assembly GCF_023864275.1). Lineage (NCBI taxonomy): Eukaryota > Metazoa > Arthropoda > Insecta > Orthoptera > Acrididae > Schistocerca > Schistocerca cancellata. Next base: position 284,630,199 of record NC_064631.1, on the reverse strand, counting down.
CCAATGTCAACATAAAGCTGGCCACTGAATTTGAAGAATATTATTATTACAACTACAGTAATGAATCAAAGAATTGCCCCGGTATATGTCTAAGAATCAATGTCAGATTTCTGGAGAGAGTTAAGCCTGAACCAGCATATCAAGTACAATAATTTATTTTATTCTCGATTTTTATGTTAATATGCAGTAACATAGAAGATGGAGCACGCTTTGACTCTTCATGTTAATGTGGATATTCAAGTATAATTTGTATAACATTGTGTAAAATAATAATGGGGTAGATTAGCTCTGATTTTTGTGTTATTCTTACTGTGTAGGAGGTATAGGTGGGAAATGTTAGGGAATTTGTGGGATTATTATAATTTTGTTCTGTAACTCAACTCAACACCATGCCCACCCGTGTACTAATTTTGATAAACAAAAAACCACATGTTCAATGTTCGTAAGTAAAAAAAAAGTTCTACTTCTTACTGCCAATGCAATAATAATGTTGTAATATTTATTCAAACGTGGCAAAGATTTAAAAGAAGAAAAGATCAAGCAACATCTCTGAGTCAACATAGTCAGATGAAAAAAGAAATATATATATATATATATCTCAAAGTGTTTCATACGTTCTTTCAGTGAAACAACAAAGTATCCCTTTTTGAAAAACTGGTTACGTTGTGACAGTCCTAAAGCAGTGACAATGATCAGACAGTTAACTGCACATTAATTATTGACATTCAGACTCTGATTAGAAAGTTTTGAAGTTAATTTTAGGCTATTCACCTTTACTGATTTTTTACTGATTGAATTCAGAGTTGGCAACAGTTTAATGATTTTAATTATTCGAAGAACACAATACATTTAGCATATCTCGGCAACAGAAATAATTGAGAAAAATATATGTGATTTATCATACCATTCAACAATGGGTCTTAGGATGACACCATGTTTTCATCAGTTATGATTAGTCTCACAGGACATATCAGATACCAGATTTTTCCAACAAAGAATATTAAAGAGGTTAGTCATCATTGCACATTACGTAGCCAGCACAATAACAACAAAGAAACAATATCTGATCCTCCCCTGCTGATTTAAGTCATGGCAGTCAAATGGCGTGTGTAAGTCAGTCAGTTGTACGAAATTAGCACAGTAAGATGAGTGAATGACGAGACCTGAGAGCGGTAGTATGAAATTAATGCGTTTGAATGTGGCCATGACCACACTGTGAATGAAGGTGGCACAGACTGTGCAGCAAGCCTGCAAAAAACGGCATACCACTCAAAACAGTTAACACGAAGAAAGAGCAGTGGTAGGAAAAAGCTGACAGTGAACAGAGACGAATGTCACACCATGCCATTGGCAATCAGTTCAGAACTCTATTAGAATAGCTGCTGCTAATGAATGCAGGTCCATGCCAAGCAGTTTCTGAGCAAACATAGTGCTAGTATTCTCTGCTATCAGCAGTTGGTACCATCATGGACAGATAGTCACTGTCCAATTTGTATGCTGTTTGGCCCAGAAGATTTGCACCTTTATATGCCACTATGAGCAGTGGCCTTCTGTGAGGAACCTGATTCCAAATGTCTAACTTCATGAAATCAACACTTGTAAATAGGTTCCTCACAAAAGGCCACTGCTCAGAGCAGCATATTACGGTGCAAGTCTTCTGAGCCAAAACACACACAAACTGAATAGTGACTGACATCTGTCCATGATGATAAGACATTTTTTTTACTGGTGCTGCCAGTAGCACAGAAAATCAGCATTAGTTGGAAGATATTCATTTGTCTCCAAATGTTGCCAGTATTTCTGTGTGTTCACTTCTGCTTTTGTGTATGTACAAAAATGGGTAATGATGGTAGCAATGCAGAAATAAGTCAGTGGTGCCTTCCCCTCACCACTTCTCTCCCTTCAGCAGTTTTAATGTGGGGCAAGACACACCACCTTCAATGCCCAACAGCAACCGTGTGAATGCTCAACATATCATGGCCATACAGCAGTGTTGTCTAACAAGTTCTGATTTTTGCTTCTTTTCTAGTGATGTATTGTGATGAGTCCACTGATGTCCTAATGTGGTGTTTAACCCCACAGCGTATGATTTGTTGGGGTTGTTTCGTACCGTGACTTGGACCCACCAATTCATGCGATTGTGGATATGAATGAGGATGTTTGTTTCAACAGCTTCCGCAGCCCTAACCTTTCTTCAAACCATTTGCTGCGAGTATGGTGTGGACAATCCTGCCTTCCAAGATAAAAGCAGCTGTGTTCTTAGAGCTGTATGCATATGTTCCTGGTTTGATGATCACACAGGAGAGCTATCAAACCTCGACTGGCCCGCTAAATCAACCAATCTCAATTCCACAGAAAAAGTCTGGGACTATTTGGAATACCTGACAAAATATAAGGGCCCAAACCCCGGCAATTTGATAGTGATAGGTCTATTCATTAATGAGTGACCTCGGCTGTATATGGCGTCCATGAAGAAACTTGAGGACACTTTGTCACCGAACAGTTTCACATGGTATTAATGTGATGTTTACCAGGTGAGACTAAATTTTTTGGCCCCTTTGCTTAATATTACATACTGGAAACTACAATTTAAAGTTACAACCATTGTCCTACCATTACAAACTGGATTATTTTTTTAACTTATTTCCCAAATTTTTCATATTTATAACAGCATTTCTTTTTTAAATGATTTTTGATTGTTTCGTCATGTAGTGACAGCTATTAAAAGTAGGAATTAATGTGTCTGAAACAATACTGAAAATAAAAAGTAATACACTTTTTAGATGCCTCGAAATATAACATTTATAATATTAGAAGTTATTTCTGTGACAATGACAAGTAACATTAGGACTAGAATTATGATTAAGCAACAAACTAGTATGTGAAATACTATTTGGTGTAGATGTGTTTTGTTTAGTAATCATACTTTCCTACTGATTGCAGTAATTAGACACATCATTTAAGTTATTCAAGTGTAGTTTAAGTTCAATAGCATAGAAATACTACATTAGTACAACAGTAGTAAGTCATGCTTTTTAAGTTGTGTAGTTTTCTGTTAACTCAAAAAAACTACATAGATGTTGATGGCAGAAAAAAACAATATAGTGAAATAATATTGAAGGCAATGTTATATTCACAAAAAGGCAACTACACTAGCCAGCACATAATCATCTTCAGGAAGCATAATTCATTGCAGCTTTGGAAGAAACACACACTCCTGGCATTCAGATACATAGGTTCCTTTTTTATGGAAGAGAGAGAGAGACTGAGATGTGGGAGCATATCACAGACAACCATAACTAGCACTGAAGGTAGGGAGAGAGCTAAAAATGAAGGGAAGCGAGAGTAGTCTGGGTAACATATTACCCAGACTCCTGAAACTTGTGTACAAGGTTACATGGCCCTATCACCCTTTAAAACTCTCTCTTCCAATCCACCTGAAAGTATTCCAAAACCTCAATACACCGTGACATTAGTGAACTTCATTCTTATCTGCTTCACCTTTGCCCTTAACATTAACAGTCTGAAAAGGCTGCAAGGGTATCGCAGAGTAAGTTGGCCGACAAATAATTGTTAAGAAAAAAGTCTGGTACATTGCCTCATTTCCTAGTTTAATTTCCTCCTAAGCCCTGAGATCTATTTCAGCAGGAGCAAGTCGACAGGGGGGGGGGGGGGGGAGCAGGTCGACAGAGGTGCAGGGGGGAAGGGGAGCAGGTCGACAGAGGTGCAGGGGGGAAGGGGAGCAGGTCGACAGAGGTGCAGGGGGGAAGGGGAGCAGGTCGACAGAGGTGCAGGGGGGAAGGGGAGCAGGTCGACAGAGGTGCAGGGGGGAAGGGGAGCAGGTCGACAGAGGTGCAGGGGGGAAGGGGAGCAGGTCGACAGAGGTGCAGGGGGGAAGGGGAGCAGGTCGACAGAGGTGCAGGGGGGAAGGGGAGCAGGTCGACAGAGGTGCAGGGGGGAAGGGGAGCAGGTCGACAGAGGTGTAGGGGGGAAGGAGCAGGTCGACAGAGAAGCAGGGGGGAAGGAGCAGGTCGACAGAGAGGCAGGGGGGAAGGAGCAGGTCGACAGAGAGGCAGGGGGGAAGGAGCAGGTCGACAGAGAGGCAGGGGGGAAGGAGCAGGTCGACAGAGAGGCAGGGGGGAAGGAGCAGGTCGACAGTGTGTCATGGGTGGGGGTGGGAGGAGGAGTAGGACTACTAGAAGACTGAAATAAATATATACCCGAGGAAAGCCAGCTACTCAGCTAGTGAAACACACTGCCTGACAAAAATAGTGAGGCACCTACAAGGCAAAATCAGATGACTATGTAACTTTGTACATGTACACATCACCAGCAAATATGTAAATTATTATAAAGTTTCAATTCTCTGTGACAATTAGAATGGCCACCAGAGTGCATTAGTTATTAGTTATTTTGTATTTGTTTATTTTTTTATTTTAAAGGTCTACTTCTGTAATACCAAATTGCCATGGAAGGAGTCAGAAAGGGAAATTAAGATCAGAAAAGTTACACCAATTCTGTGCAAGTAAGTCACTGAGTATATATTAGCATAATCAACACTATAACACAAGAATTTGCTCACTTTTTTTTTAAGGAACTTGCCGACAGAATAGCAGGAGTGAGCCATGAGGAACTAGCTCAGCTTAGACTTTGAAGTACTTGGATTACTGCTAAGCTTCTGGTGATACAGTAACGTTATGCATTCTAGTCGTGACAGGCCAACTGGGCCCAACCGACTACCATACCATCCTTTACCAATAGTGTTATCAGTGCAGTATAGATGGGCAAGTGGCCAACACACCCCCTCTCCTAGTCGTCGTCATTGTTGTTAGGTTTCTTTATACTGGAACCACTACTAATCATTTGGGTAGCCTCTTAGTTGGCTTCACAAAGCTGAGTGCACCACATACTAGTCCTCCCACAAAGGAAAATCCCTGGCAGTATCAGGATTGGAACTCAGGTCCTCTGCACGGCAGTAAACTACAATGTCCACTCAGCTGTGGAGGTGGACTTGGGGACCACTACTGTTTCTGTTGGTAAGCTGTCATGCAAATCGCATGTTCAGGACCTTATTCAAGAACTGGATGCTGCTACATTTATGATCATAACACAGGGTGTATACGGGGACAAGGAAAAAAAATTCCTGGATTATTCCCGGATATCCCGTTTAAAAAATACGCTTTTTCCCGGGCGAAAATACACTTTTTCTGTGCTAAGTGACAGTAGGTTTTCCGTAGATTTTCCCTCGGAACTGTAAAACTTATCAATTCTGTGAATGGTTAACGTTTTATACAATCGCGTAGAACTTCCCGGAAAAAAAAAAAGAAAAGACGGGCAGAGAAGTTTTGGAGAGACTTTTAATTTTAAAAAAAGGAGAGAAGTGTTGGAAAGATTTGCAGCAACATATACGTTCCATATTTTCGTATTACGAAAGTATAAATTCGAATTACACCAAACACAGCGCATTAGTTTGCGGAGCGTTGAAACCGAGGTTGCGATGTCCTTTTGTAAGCGAGTCATATCTCAAGCCACGAGATCTCGTCAGCCGATGGCAGCAGCTATTCAGAGCATAGGACACGTGTTATAGTCAGCCAATAGCAAGATCACTGATTACATAGCGCGAACACGCAAGAGGAAAAGTTAACGGTTTACATTAATGTACACAGTACCGTATATCTACAAGAAAAGCTAAGCTTTCACATATAATATTAGTCTCTAAGATTAACACGCAACAACAGAAGCTAAGCTTTCACATGTAAATTGATCTTTTTTGCGTGTGTTATATTTTAAGATACATCACACAAATGTGCCAGTAAATTTAAAATTATGACATAAATGTCTCGGCTCGAAATTCTTGTAAGTGGCTGGTCCTCAAACTGTTCAGTTTCGAACGCTCTGTGATTTAGATATCCATCCCACTTTCTCACACGTAAAATAATTCATCTTGCGTAAAAAGAAATTTACTTTGAAAGTAACGCTTTTCTAACCACCGTTCGCAATACTATCCGAAGACTGTTAGAAATAGGTTCGATTTACGTTTCCAGAGAGCGCCAGAAAACAGGCATTATTGTGCGTGTGCAACTGCAGTGGTGCAGGAAGCCCGTATGTTCGTTTGTATAAAGCACTAAAAGAGCTTACATTACATCATAAAAGAAACAGGACATCAGAGGGTGCTCCAAAGAGCATCGGAATTTCGTAAACCATACTAAAATGCATAATTCGGCTTGAAGTGTGAATTGGCTTTTTCCGGATTCACAATGAAGTAGGTCCCATTTGATATTAAGCTTTTCAGTGTGGTTTTTGGGATGTAAATTTTCTTGGAGTACCAGTACTCTACGATCTCATTTTTGGTTCTTTATTATGGCATAATGCCATATATGGCAGAAGATGATAATGTGCACTTGAAATTCAGCGAAAAGTTGGAACTAGCCAATACTGTAGAACGAAACAATTCGTTTCAAATAAAATGATTGCCTCAGCGGAAAGATTAATAAAGCTAAATTTCTTTAGCAAACTTGCAAAAATAACTTCACTGTTCTACAAGGCGATTAATGCTTGACTGCTTCTAACTTGGAAATAAAATCAAATCAGAAGACTGAAATTAATAATATATTTCTGCCCTCCGTAATTATGTGAATGTATTTTAATTCACTTGTAGCTCCGGCCACAGAAATCCGTTTTGTTTTCATTTGACTTGGGTGCTGTACACGAAGAGAAGCAGTGAAATCACTTAACGTAAACACGTGTCACGTGGAGGTTAACCCCCTCCCCACTACAACTATGTGCAAGCGTGAATCTGGCAGCTAGGGCGCGCGAGAAAAATTTTTCTCGTTTGCATCTGGCTGCTTGCTGCTACTACCGATACAGCTAACAGCGAAACTTCAAGTAGCGGGAGAAGGTACTGCTTATACGCGAGTCAAATGCGCATGCGCAACAGACCGCTGGCAATTGGTCAAACGAACCTAATGTGAACAGTTGTGACGTCATGCTCATAGCATGCAGTTTATTGTTACGAAGAATTACAGTCTGCGCCCTACGGCCTTTGACATATTTTTGCTATTTGCAAACGCTTGTGCGTGCACTTTTTTTTTTTTGTTGTAAATTGCACATTTCCTTTGTCACTAAAGTTTTTTTTCCCCCTCTCGTTTATATTTTATTGCTGCAGTATCATTCTCCAGCAGCAGAATACAATAACATTCTTTGCTAGAGAATCAATTCTGCAGCCAAAATTTAAAAAAATTTAACTGAAAGCTAAAACAATGAAAAATTCCCGGGATTCCGAAAAATTACCGGGTTTTCCCGGTTTTCTCCCGGATGAAAAAATTCCCGGGTTTTTCCCGGATTTCCCGGGTCGTATACACCCTGTAACAGCATCTGCAATAAGTGATAGTACAACACGAAAATCAGTCTACTTTATTTTCAATTGCTTATCACATAAGCATTATATTCTGGAGAAACTCTACCCATTCACAAAGGTTATTTCTGGTTCAGAAACAGATAGTTCAGGAAATATGTGAAGGAAGTTCGAGAACCTCTTGCCGACGCCTGTTCAGGAACCTGGGAATTCTGGCACTACCCTCTCAATATATATTGCCTTCAATGCCACTTGTAGTTAACAATATGAGCTTATTTCCAAGAATTTTCTGCTCTCACACAGTTAATACTAAGCAAAAATCCAATTTGCATTTGGATCATACTCTGGTGACTTGTATGCAGAAAGTCATACAGTAATCTGCTGCATCCATTTTCAGCAAGCTACCACAAGAATTGTTCACCTCCTAAGCTGAGTAGTCAGGCATCCAAATTGTGTCTTAGTGCTAGGATACTGTTTTAAAATTTTAACTGAAAGCAGCTTTCAAACAGCATGAGAAATTTGTTGATGATGGATATTTATCATATGTGTTATCACCACCGTAAACATCCTCCTGTTATTTAATGAGATTTTAAAAAGTCTCTGTTGTCACCAGATTAACATTTCTGAATAGTTTGCAATCACTAAATGACTAACCCAGGGCGCAGTCAACCAGCCCCAGTTGAAGACTGCCTACGTAACAGCTTCCAAGGATAACAAAAATATGATTTTCATTATTTCATATAACTATTGACCAAATTTTAAAACATGAAATGCTGTCATAATCTACTTATTAAGCTGTTTAATCACACAGTAAGACAAGTATTAAAATTAGAAACTGAGGCAGCATAAATCATGACTTGCAGATTACCTACATTATATTCATCCAATATTTGAGAATGAGAGCAGCTAGTGTCTTCCAACAAACTTTAAGCATAATTTCAAATCTTTTCTAAACTTTTCCTAACTTAGATGCTTAATGTAAAATATTTAGAAGTTTAGATGCTTAATGTAAAATATTTAGAAGTTTAACATGTGAGTTTGATTCTTTAAAGTCTCAGAGGTGGTAGCTTTACTAGTTTTTCATATATATGTGTGTGTGTGTGTGTGTGTGTGTGTGTGTGTGTGTGTGTGTGTGTGTGTTTTGGGGAGGGGGAGGGGGAGAGGGGCCACATACATGTGTGAAAATCCCTTTTCGTGATAAAATTTTTGCATCATGGTCTCAAAGCCCATTTACCTTTTAACTAAACGAATGCTCCTCTGGTAATGACAACTGAACAAAACTGCTGTCTGCAGTTGATTACTGTTACTGTGGACTCTGGCTGGAAAGAATCAGTCTATGTCAGATTGCATGAATTTGGGAAGTTGTGAAGATATTCCTAACTGCAAAGGTTTAACTTTTTCTGCTTTCTTTCCCTTTGCTTCCTTTCACTCTGTAAATATATCTTTCAAGGTCTAGAACATTTACTGTTTTGTTTTAAAGAATGAAATGTGACTCTTTTGCTTTATTTACGTTGTTAGATGAATCTCTTCTTAATTGAGTACGCAAAGTATCAACTTACATTTGAACTTTTTTGTAATGCTTTTGTTAAATGCACAGTGTAAATCTAAATTTAATATGTACAACTGTCTTATACACTGTGAAGCAAAAGCGATATCAAGAGATGCATTCTAACAGTGACAGCAGGTGTGCAGTGGTATGTAGGCACGTGTGTTATGAACTGTGAGACAGTACCGCATAGGATGAAAACACACGAAACTTTACGGCTGACCTTTTATGTACTGACACAGGATGAACTAAATTTTGACCTGGATATTATGAAAGAAAACGTTACACTGAATACTGCTAATTTTGCGGGGCGTTATGAAGAACAATGACAATGGCCTGCAAACAGACAGTAATTGTTATAATGATAACCACATTGTTTGTACATAACTGAAAAGAGAATCCACCATAGGGCACACTCTACTACGTTCCAAACTTGTCATGGTGACAGAACAGTGAAAATCACGTGACACCCATATTGACACCTACACACAACAGTTCTTGAGAAAATTATGGTAAACTTTCGAAACACTTCATCAGTCCAATCGCATACCATAAAACAAAGTGAGTTGGTAGCACAGTGGCTAAGAACACTGTTTCAAAATTCCAGGCTCTGTGTTAAAATCCAATCATATGTTTTGTTTTTTCTTTTGATGTCGCAGAAATAAGTCACATCAATGTTTTGTGTGAAATCTTAGAATAAAATTGAATTATTGATAAAACAAAAAGTTGTTATAAACTTATTATAGATTGTATCATCATTATGTTATAGCATTAACAGTAATTTATTTTTGCTCCAATTTTTACTTTTACTTCTTAACAGAACCAGTGCGTTCATAAAAATTAGGAGTATCACAAGCAGATTTTGAGGCTGTTGCATGCACATTCTGATGTTCCATTAATTGGTGTAAGTGATAATGGTCACAAGGACCAAATTTGTCACTAGCATCTAGGAAACAAACAAAAACTGTTCACAGTTTTCTGGAAGGCAATAATCTGTGTAAACTGTGATGAAAAAAAAACCTATTCTTAGTTAGATCCGAAATCTTCACTTCTTTTCCATTAATTCCACTGCATTTTACAATGTCATAAAAAGAGATGATTTCAATACTTCAGCAACAACGACAGAAAAAACGAACACAAGATTGGATTTGAACGTGGTGCACAAAATTTTGAAACTGTTCTCCGCCACTGCATTATTACCACAATTGGTTTTACACCATGTAAGTAGCCTGATGAAGTCAAATCAAAACTTTACCTTAATTTTCTCAGAACCTAGAACAGATTCAAATCTACACTGAAACAAGTGTCCCTTTATTTTCATCTTTTCAAGTTTGTTACTGAATGCTGACACTTTTTTGTTAACTTCAAAAGTAAAACTTCTTTTTAGTCTAAATAATCAAAATTCACAGTCAAAGTTGCACAGAGTAGATTTTTTAGAACATCTACATGCCTAATTATTGTGACAGAACAGTTACATTCTTCACAAGATCTTCCAAGATTCTCTCTCAATTACAAATTTTTTTCTTGAACAATCACTTACAAAATCTTTGTCTTTTCACCAGGCTATGCCTAGTGAAACCCAATCGATTGATTAACTCAACTAGCACCACTGCAATGCAAACCATACCCACCATCATCAGTGGCCAGTCGTGCCCTAATTAATATGCCAAACAGCCATTTTGAGATGAGGCCAATCATGACACTGAAATTGTTGCACAGCGTGGACATTTGTGCAACCAGTTTGAGTAGCTATTTTTTCCAGGTCACCACCTACATTATACTTCCCACCCCTAACAAGACTATTCCCAATTTCAATCTCTTGTTTGTATTTAGAGCTATTACCAAGCCTGGTAGGCTACATATTGATTGTGAACAGTATCAAATGTCAAGTGATCAGTGTGAAAGACATGGAGATCCCACACAACCATACAAGGAAGTGTTATCAGCACCTGGTACACTTATTGTGGGTCTCCCATTGACCAGCGCTTCACTTCTTATTTTGTCAGGCAATGTATATTAGCCTCTGTTCCATCTGGAGTTCCTTTAAAGACTGAAAATGACGGTGAATTTACTCAGAATGAATAACTGTCATCTGCTTACAATTTTGTTGGAACTCCACATGCTAAAAGTTAATCTACTCTGGTTTCCAGAAGCTACCACAACATATCACAAACTGATCCCGAGTCACAATTCTTATTACAGCATTAATGTTCCACACCACTAGATGGCTCTACTTACCACATATTTATGAAATTAATGTATGTTACTTGGGTCCAAGCACCAAAGGATTCATATCTTTAAACCACTATATAGATTAAAATGTGCATTACTAATGCAACAACAAAAGAGTGAGCAGAAGCAATAGGAACCAACCAAGAATTCAACTTCAGAACAAAATTGTTGCCTGCATTTTACAAATAAAAGTTGTGTGAACAATTTTATGACTGATTTGTACTTATCTACAATATTTTTGAGCTATCTCTCTACATGCTATTTCACAACGGCCACAGATACAGGGGTGGACAAAAATAAGGAAACACCAAAAACACATTACCACGCCTTGTACACTGTAGGAAAGCCATTGACATTAAGAAATAGATCCATTTATCTACGGAATGGATAAATGGAATGGATAAATACAGGTCCTGCATGGTTTTCAAGAGAAACGTATACCACTCTTCCAGCAAAATAGTGCCTAGTTAAAGTAATGAAGGCAATGGTGGATAGCAATCGTGCACCATTCTCATCAAAGTAAAGCACAAAGGCTCAATAATATTGAGATCTGGTAACTGTTGGCCAAAAGGGATAGGACACTTCACCCTTGTGCTCACAAAACTCAGTCCTAGACATTGCAAGCTGTGTGAACAGGCGTCCTGAATCCTTTTGTCTTTAAGCACAGCATCACCAATGAGGGACAAACATTGTACCACGGGATAGAGCAGGTAAGCCAAAATGGTCACATAACCACTGGCAGTCGTGTGACCTTGCAGAATAACCACAGGGCCGGTGGAATACCACGATATGGCTACCCAAATCATTACCGAACCCCAGCCATGTTTCACTCTTACACTTGGCCAGACATTTGGAACAGTGCGGAACAAGAATAATCTGAACAAATGACTCATCCATTGCTCCCTAGTCCAGGTGTCATGGCTTCGGCACTGCATTTTCCTGTGATGGGCTTTTGCATCACTGATGGGTGGTTTTGGAATTCCAGCTTGCCCTGGAATTCACATTTGTGGAGTTCTCTTAGTGCTTGGCAGTGACAGAGTTCACGAGTGCAACAGCCAGTTCTACAGTGACTTCTGCAGCTGTGGTTCCATTATTTTTTATCACAATCCTTTTCAATGATCATGTATCACAATCGCTCAACGGACAACTATGTCCATATTATGACTTAGCAGATGATGTTTTTCACGTTGCCTGTGTGCAGCATAAGCCTCCGACATGGTGCCTCACAAAACACCAAACACTTCAGCTACCTCGGTTACAGAAGCACCCACCAAATGAGCACCAACAACTTATCCACAGCCGAATTCACTTAGCTCTAACATAATGCACTCACAACTACACTGAACATGTACTGAGGGCATTGCACGGGTACCATTCATGGTCAAATAACAGCGCAACCTGCCGGGCTTGGCGAGCATTTGCATTTATGTTCAAATATGCATTTCTTGTTCCATATTTTTGTCCAACCCCTGTAAATAATTATTTTAGATTTCTGACACATTACTACCAAAAAGAATTATGAATCTAATAAAGATGCCAGACAGGCACCTACTCACGTCTATTAGGTCAGAGAGATCATCAACAAAATACTTGTGAATAGTAGTGTTAGAGGCTTCAAGGCATAGCACGTACTCATTACGGGCCTTAAGTGCCTTCAGCTTGGCGTCATTGTACTTGTTCTTGCGCTGGAAGAAGAAATATTACATTGAGCACTATGAATTAGATTGAAGGAGGTGACAGAAACTTTAGAATACCTTAACTTTTTTAATTAACTCTGCCAAGGCTACTATGCTAATCTTTTCGAGAAATAAGCACACCAATTGCAAAAGTAGTTCTCGGTTAACTTGCCATGAAAAATTCAGATAAAATCTGTCAGATGCCATACTCTGGCCTTAAAAGTGCGAGACTCAGCTGTCTCAGGGTGGTCAGGCTTAGCCCCTGATGGCAATGCAAAGAATCATTGAAAAGCTTGGGATTTTGTATGAATGTTAAGCAGCAGTTAACCAAGAACTCTTTACCCAAAGACTCCATCACAAAATATTTTGTAGCCGAATATCACAACTGCCTGAACATTATTTCCTGAGGATCATTATTTTCTCTTACTACTATTCACATGCCCACAAACAAATCAGATTTTTTTATGGATTTAGTAATGGCCAATTTTTATATTAAATCTGAAAGCAACTAAGAATATCTAAGGTACATAGTATATTCACTCAATGATGATTGTGCTTTGTACATGAAGATTTTATAGCAAATGGATGCTTTGACGGCATTACACTGTAATAGCATCAAAGCAATGGTGGTGGTATTTCAGTTAATAGTTGCTGGGCTCAACAAGTACAATATCACCATTCGTTACAATTGCATCAATTTTTATAAATAGTAGTAACCTATATCATTTGATCAAAAGCTGAAAAATCCAGATAAACTAAAATCAGATTAGTCTCCTTCACTGTGGAGTATAACCTGTGTTGGTTTACTTGTGAAAGGCTGAAACCATATTCCACACTGGGATCTGGAAACCTTGAAGAGCAGCCCACTGCCAGATCAAAACTACTTATATCAACATATATGTTGATGATGCAAAAAAGAAAAGGAGTGAGTGTTGGCAGAAATGATGACTGAGCAGCTTGCGAACTGATTACATTGGTAGTGTGCATATTACAGACACACACACACACACACACACACACACACACACACACAGAGACAGAGAGAGAGAGAGAGAGAGAGAGAGAGATAGATATTATGCCACAAGGAATACGATTTGAGCTTATGGGTAACAGATTTCATTACACAGAAGCAAGCCTTCATGATTAGCAAAATACTCTCATAAAAAAGTTATTCTACTACAGGGCTAATCGATATTAGAACTTCTCTAATTTAATGCACAACCATGTGCAAATGTGTGAAAGATAGAAGACAACACTGTATGAAAAAATATAGATTTTGACTGTTGGTTTATTTATACAGAGAATGAACATGAACATTTAATGGTTCAGCGTGTTACAGCAATCCACCAGTCAAATTACTGCATTGCAGCTCTCCCTCTCCCTCTTATAATACAATGGTGACACGACTCTGACCAGGACCTCAGTTATTGGTGTCTAGCAATAGTTGTGGCTGCATGGCAGACTACACTACTCTGTATACATAACATACCTTTTGTACTTCTTTTTCAATCAGGCGGTACTTCTTGGAACGGTCAAGCTTGTCCTTCGGCAGACTTTGTTCAAGCTTCAATCGCTGTGCTTCTGCAACTCTGAGTTTTGTTTCAGCTTGCCGGCACTCTGCCTGATAGCTGTGGTAAGTTTTCATTGTTGTGTGAAGTTCGTGAAGTACACGCAAGATCTCTTCATGCGTTTCATAGCCAATCTCCCGGCACTAAAGCAATATTAATTAAAATTACATTATAAATATCATCGAGCATGCTGAAACAGTATTTGAGCTTTTGAGTAATAGAAAATACCTCCTAATCAAAATGTTATCTTTACAGAGTGCAAAACAAAAAATGTATAAACAAAATCAGAATTTTAAAGAAGATCAAATAGTTCCTAAAACATTTGTGCAGAAAATACTGTATCTTCAAGAAATGATTATTATAGTTTCTAATTATTATTGTAGTATTCCTCCCACATAATTCAATGTTATGATAAAATTTATCTTTCAGCTCTGCAATATGGGGGAATATTGACATGCAGAAAGTACACTCACCCTCCGATAAATGCGTTGTACGTCCTCTGCAACCTGCGTGAAACGGCCCACAACATGAGTGGAGTATATGTCAGACAGAACTGCATGGTCTTTGCTCAGATTCTTAGTCTGTGTGATAAGCTGCTGCCAACAGGAGTAGCTAGAGAAGAGTGGCCATTGTTCTCGTCTGAAATGGTCAGTGCTTTTTGTTGAATCACATATTAAAAATTGTATACAAACATATATGACTGAGTAACTTGGAGATAAAACTATTATATTCTGCATGCCCTGACAAACAATGGTGATTACATTTTCTAGCCATTTGAAGCAGTGAGTTGAACATTTATACTAATGGGATCCGAAGTGAAACTCGAGGCCCTTTTTCACTGGTGCCACCATAAAAAAATCTCGTTTCAAAATTATTGTGAAGGGAACAGTAATTTTATTTCCTTTTATAAACCTCAAAAACATAGTGGTAAATACACTCCTCAAAGGAGAGAGTCAATCATGATGTCGGAAATGCCATTTTCTTCTTGGATGTGATACTTTCCACCTATATTCTAAATCATCTGTTGTCTCTGGTTATTATCAGATGTCACTTCATTGATTTCTCTCTCTCCAAAATTTGCAATGATTCAAAGTTAAGATGTAGCTGCATTAAATTGTTTTATGAGTTATTAAATGTGCTTCTTTCAGGTTTTTCTGTCAAAAATAATATAAAGAATGATATAGTGCTTGTATCATTCCCTAGTAGACACTTGTTCCAAAAATCACTCATCAAATGTGTTACAGAGCATTTCACTACCACTTTCTGGTCATACACTGTATGTTTAAACACGTCAACAGCATGTTGGTACTTAAGTGGTGTCATGATTATATTCAACGTTAGTACTCTTAGACCAGTAACGAGGCCCAAGTTAACTCGTCAATAGCCATCAATAAAAATCCGGAGGTCACACTTAAACTCATGAACAACACCCCAGGATGCAATGGAGTACAAGTTAACTCATCAACAGCAATCAAACAGCTGAATAGCAATTACTGACCAATTAGTTGGTGAACATCGCTATAACTGATCCAGGACTGTGTTTATATATGCATAAAATGATACTAATGAAATATGTGATGTGATTCCTCAACTTCTCCCAGTGTAATTTGTGATTAAATAGTTCACAGGTGAATGGTGGATGTAATTGTCCAATGGAAACAATATTTTGGCTAGCAACCACGTTATCATCAAGTGTGATTTCCTCACCCATTCCTCTGACCTGCAGCTCTGTCTGCAGTTTGCACCCAGGTTTGGGTGCATGGCTAGGCTGGTAAATGCCCCCCCCCCCCCCAACCTTCTCACTCCATCTGTGGTATGTGTGCAGATGGTAACTCCATCTGTTGCTCTGCCTGGCTGCCTGGTCCTGAAGTTAGTTCACAGTGGGATTGTTCCTTCCTCTTCTTTATGAAATCAAATTTGGATTTCTCAAGCCTTTCCAAGGGGATGTTGCAACTATCATCATCGCTCACCTGTTCCCTTACTCAAACCTCAATAGATTCTCTTATGCCACAGGCCCAGAAGTGAGATGTCTGTGTTGGAACCTTAGTATGCTCATAATCCATTCCATGTAATTCCAACAGGCAGGGTTCTTTGACCGACCGCCAACTTGTTAGCCTGATGCAGTCTGGAGCGCCATTAGTATTCGCAGTAGTGATCGTTGACAGGACGGATCATCTGACCTACAAATGTAATGCCGCATTGGCAGGAGATCTGACAGACCCTACCAAGTAGCACTCATGTTTTAGATGGTTGACAGAGCAGACAACTCTGCACTTTGTGTATCTGGAGAATTCATACTGTCTTTCCAACAGTTTGCCACAAGACGTGATAAACACAGTGGTACCACCCTCCTGAGGTTTCTCTTGTTTCCAT
This sequence comes from Schistocerca cancellata, assembly GCF_023864275.1. Taxonomy (NCBI): domain Eukaryota; kingdom Metazoa; phylum Arthropoda; class Insecta; order Orthoptera; family Acrididae; genus Schistocerca; species Schistocerca cancellata. Next base: position 284,613,450 of record NC_064631.1, on the reverse strand, counting down.
CAGCTGTACAGTCAATGTAGTACATACAGCTTTTCAGATTTGCCACTCTTCTTCCAGGATACTGTTATCAGATGTTCACATTCTCAGTCGAGACCCCCACTGTCGAAGAGGGTGCGAGTTCTATGTACCAACATACTGAGTACCCCATTCCTCTGCGCCAGCTGGTGGCAGCTGTCTGCATGCAGGTATATGTCAGCGTGCCTCTTCTTGAGGCATACATTGTGGTGCAACGTGCCATCAACTCTCATTTTTACCAGCACAAAGGCCAGCACCCCACCCACTCTGACTTCCACAATACGGCCTGCCGCACACACTAGGAAACAGGGACAGGGACAGAGCAGAGAGACAGCAGAGCTGCCGGGGCTCCACATATCAAGGGACACTGCACACAGCAGAGGCACCCAAGAGCAGCTGAGCCTCCTCAGTTCAGCACAAAGCACTTGCACAGCAAAGCACTCTAAGTTTGAAAGAAAATGGAAATTTTACAACTGTCTTTGAGCTATTGATGGGAACCACCTTGCAGTAGATAACATCTGTCACCTGTTTCCTCTTATTTCAATTATAAACAGAATTACTCTACAGCCTTAACGGCTGGTGTCAACGCTCATTATACATAAACTTGTATCAATGTGGGTTCTACAGGCAAATTTAGCTAAACAAACCTCCCCCCCCCCCCCAATTCATTATTATGAAAAACGCTGATTGATGAACTCTATAAATCTCCAGCAAGGTAAACCAGTTCCTGGACAACACAGTGGAACTCCTAGGTGTTTTCGTAGGTGATGAGGTGATTCAGTTATTAAAAAGCTTCATGAGACACTACACTAATGTCACTGACAAGTGCAATCGCTAAATTTATATCCAGGTTTCATGTGTTCAAAAGACCCTTTGGGTGTAAATTGGAGGACTGAATATAGAATGCGTACAGCATAATGATTTGAGGACTCGAAATAGTACATCTAGTGATCTCACTGAGGAGAAGATGGGACCACTGGGTAATAAAAGCATAGCAGATCTTATGCAGTCAGTCAGTTCATCAGCGAACTGATGATGGCAACATGATCAGTTGTCAAAAAACTGTGCCTATTTGACACCAACGTCTGGCTGTCCCCCGAGAACTATTTTGTCTTTAACTATGCCAGGAGAAATTTAAGAAACACATCACACATACAGGGGGTGGACAAAAATATAGAAACACCCTAAGAAATCAGTACTTGAACATAAATGCTGATGCTAGCTACACCTGCAGGTGCTGCTTTTGTATTTAAACCACAAACGGCACCTGTGCGACACCCTCAATACTTTGCGCATATCAGCTATTGTTAGAACAGTGTTCTGTGTTGTTAATGCAGTTTGCCACAGAAAAGTTAAATCAAATTAGGGCAAATTGTTGGTGCTCGTACCGTGGGTGCTTCTGTAACCAAGGTAGCCAAAGTGCTTGGTGTCTCAAGAGAGACAATATCGAAGATTTCTACTGCATCTACTAAGTCACAATGAGGACGAAATTGTGTGAGCAATAGTGACAGATGGTCAGTGAAAAGGACTGTGACAAAAGACAAGAGGACGGCAGCTGCAAAAGTCGCTATAGAACTGAATGTAGCACTCATGAATCCTATCTGCACCAAAGCAACATCAAGAGAACTCCATAAGTCAAAAATTTTAGAGTGAGCTGGAATTCCAAAACCAAAAATCATTGTTGCAAATGCCCATAACAGGAAACTATTGTGCCAAAGCCATAAAACTGCGACTGGAACAATGGTAGTTTGTCATCTGGTCAGATTAGTCTTGTTTCACACTGCTTCCAACTTAACTTCAGGCCGGGCTTATGTCTGATAAACACAGCCCCAAGTGCAAACTGCTTGCTGCCAAGAGTGAAACATGGTACGGGTTTGATGATTTGGGCAGCTGTGTCATGGTATTCTAAGGGGCCCTATGGTTACTCAGAAATGTTGCATTACTGCCATGGGTTATATGACCTTTGGCTGATCAGGTATATGCCGTGGTACAACATTTGTTCTCCAAGAGTGATGCTGTGTTTTAAGACAGCAGGGCACCTGTTCACACAGCTCACATTGCTCAGGACTTTTTTCGTGAGCACGAGGATGAATTGTCACATCTCTCTTGACCACCAGTCACTAGATCTCAGTATTAATGAGCCTTTTTTTGACTACTTTGGAGAGAAGGATGCACGATTGCTATCCATATCCATCACTGTGAGCTGAATTTGTCACTATTTTACAGTAAGAATAGTATATGATTTCCTTTAAAACCATATGGGACCTGTATTTATCCATTCTGAGATGTTTTGAATGCCAATAGTTTTCCTCACTGTATTAGGCGTGGTAATTTTCATGTTTTTGGTGTTTCTATGAACATGTCCACCCTCTGTATCTCTATGGCAGAAGGTGTATCACAGCAGGAAGAAACTTGACAAGCAGTGCCACCAGAAGGGCCATCTGCATTCATATGGGATGGCGTGAAGAACGTATGATGTCAAAAGCAAGAAAGAAAATTTTAAACAGTTTGCAGGATTTGAAACCATTTGTACACGAGGTCTAGCATTTGTTTTACAACAGTCGAGCACAAGCAAAATGGGCTAGGTGAATACACTGGATAGTTTTCATTAACTTTCCAGTGTAATATTTCATGCAGATGACATGTGCTAGGTAAATTATTAAAACAATGATGAATTTGTTACTCTGTTATGATTTTCACAGTGAGAACAAGTTCAATATATCACTGTTTTTGTTTTTTTTTCTCCTTGTTGTGAAAAATCAGCTTACAGTCGCTTGACTAATTTTGCCAATTCTACAACACTTAACCACTGAAACATGATGGCTGTCAATAAATCTCTTCCAGAAAGAGAGTGTGTGTATGCCATGACGACAGCTAGGAAACAAAGGTACTAAAAGCTGAAAGATAACACCATTTGTTATAATACAGTACAAATTAGTGTCACTGTAAAATGTAAACTTTCAAGGCTGGAACTGTCACAATAAAATATTCTGGACTATTATGCCCTTCGACCATGCCATAACAACACAAAATATTTTATTAACTGTGAAATCAGTCTCCAAAAGAGATAAAATATTGTTTACAATTTATTAGTGGGGAGTATGGGAGTAACTAAGCATCTTACTTTTGGCGCTGTTCCTTGTGTCTCATCTGCAGGGTACGAGCAAGTTTCTCTAGGTTCTTGCTGTAATCTAGTTCCACTTCAGCACGACGCCTGAAGTAGTCCTTTAGCTCTTCAACCAGGGACACCTGAGACTCCAACCGGCAGTCCAGACAGCGCAGCTGTTCTGACAGCTGGGCTCGAATATCTGAAAGCAGGAGTAGAGTCTTTCTTCAGTGATATATATGAGAGAGAGAGAGAGAGAGAGAGAGAGAGAGAGAGAGAGAGAGAGAGAGAGAGAGAGAGAGAGAGGGGGGGGGGGGGGGCAAATAAAGACTTTATAAATATTGGTATGCTATTGTACACTGTTTGCATATTTCATGTGCTGGCTAACTGACACATCTACATCACATCAAGTTGCAATGGAAAGTAATGTGATCAGAAAAAGAGGAATTAAAAATTTGCACATAAGAATTAGTCTGTTGTTGAGAAAAATTCATTTCCACAGACAGTCCATAACAGAGTTCATGAATGAGCACACAGTGCCTTTATTAATAATGATAATACTTGTAAACAAAATGTAGCTATCTGACATGATTTTTACTTTTCGTTTTGCAGTTTTCAATGCTTGTTTCACCAGCTAACGTGGACCAGAACATCTTTTAGTTCCATTGCAGCTGACTAAGAGTTTATTAATAACACCACTTTAACTTAATTTCAAAACATTTAGCTGAAATTTTTAAAAAAAGTGTTTAGAAACGTTTAACAGGCTTTTATTCTCCCCACAAATAAGAATGCAGTGGCCTATGAATCCAAGAACTCCCACGTCAAGAGGTTCGTTGAAGATACACAAATCAAATACTCTCCTCAGACCAATAGTCAACACTATCAATTCTCCAGACTGTTGGTTAGCTATCTCTCAGCAAATATTACCACTTTCCAACAGGTTATGCCATCAAAAATAGAGATAAATTTATTACTCACTTTAACGAAGTTGTGATTCAAAAGTTTGGAGGTAAATAATATGTATGCTAGCACCCTGATTAAAAATCACACCCATTACTGAAAGTAATTTGAATCAATATAGTATGCTACATGGGCAAGTCATAGACGAGTTTATGACACTCCGCCAACTAGTTATAGATCACAATTATTTTCAGTTTAATGACGTGGTCTACATGCAAGTTGACTGTCTTTCCATTGCCTCATCACTGATGAGTACGATTGCCAACATGTTTGTTAACCGCATAGAACGCCAATTTTTTAAACCCAGTCTGAACCACAAATGTAAAGACCCACAAATTATTAAATATATAGCATATATTAATGTGTATTTGACAAAAGTGGTGATTTGATAGACTGGCAAATGCAACAGAAGTGATACAGAAATATGCTTACACATACAGTTAAGAATAAAGTTTATGAGACGTATTATGAAGCCCCATACTTGACGACTACCTCCGAGAAAGTAGGCAAATGGTTAAGAAAAGCTGGTATTACACCAGCCCTCTACATACTCAACCAAGTAGGCCTCCAATTTAAATGACAGGAAATCTATAACAGAAAGCCATACATGCAGTCAGGTAGGTGTATACACAACTGAATGAAAGTATTGTCACTGTCTATACATTTGCCCAACAGGACACACATTCACAGTCCGATTTAAAGAACACTAGGATTTAGACACTAGGATTAGCCTTAACTAAACATCTTAAGGCTCAATAGCATTCAATACCAACATATATGAAAATGTTAGCGTCCTCCACCCACAGCCTAAAGGTTGCATATTTGACTTGTTACAAGATACTTAAATGCTGTATAATTAGAACTATAACCAACAGCCCACATCAAATGAACAATCTACACCTAAACACTTGTTTATATGACATATAATTCTGAGTTCCTCAAATGCTAATGTTACATCTCCAGGTCTAATTTTCAAGCTTCCATGGTTGTGTTCTACCATTATTTCTGCCTGTGTGTAGTATTTTTATGTTTATCATTTAGTACTTTTAAGTCAGTCACAACATACATGCCTCAGTTGGGTCCAAGAACTTGAGAGTTTTCTTTTACTACGCATGACTCTTTCTACATGCTGCCATTTTACATTATGGTAAAACACACACACACACACACACACACACACACACACACACACACACACACACACACACACACACACACACACACACTCTCTCTCTCTCTCTCTCCACTTCTCACATGGTTTCTAATTTACTATTTTTGTATAAGTTATCGCTTTTTTATTTATGATGTACATAATGCATATTACACATTTCCCCTTTCTTCATTGTTTTTTTATCTTGTCTCTCTCACATTTACATTCAGGCACAGTATGATTTTTTACACCTTATCTATAAAGATTATATGTATATATTATGTATCTTTTGTAAGCATATGAGGCTTTTATCTGCAATTTTTAATGCATTTATTTTCCTGCCCATGTCTTTTAAATGGACTGATCGATCTTTTCACGTCACTTCTCGGTATCGTCCACGGTTTGTATCGGTTCATACACTTTGTGTACACACCGTCATGCCCTCCTTGCCCGCGGCAGGTCGAACTACACAGTTCCTTGTAGTCCTTGGTAATGTGCTCCGTCGCTGCTTGTAGCATTAAGTGGTGTTTATGTTTGCTCTTTATACGGAACTTTGCCTTCTCGGTCCCTCATTACTGAACACAATGTGATTTTAAGTCTCTTACACTTCTCAGGGCGTGAGTTCAACTTTACATACTGACTACCCAAACTGATATGCTTTTATGGTTGTTTTTGACTGAGTACGACATCTTTATATGGATTATGTAATTTTTTGTAATTCTTCGCATGGACTTTATTTATAACTAGCACTACCCTCTTGTCTTGACAGTTGTTAGCACCCAAGTTTGAAGCTCTAATTCTCTGAAGGCCGGTTGTGCACTTACATCCTCATTACAACTGAAGCAGGGGCTTCGAGTAAACTTCAATTACAGTCAACATCTCCATCAATTTTTGTCAAAACTGAAAACAGGAGCATTACAACGTACAAAAAGAAACAGAACAATTGCATTTTCAGAACTAAACTGATGCAGTTACAGCAACGTGAAGAAAGAAAAGATTGTCCGCAACAAGCAGATACAGCAAGGATCTACTCACAGGGCAGTAAATTAAATGGCGACAATGGTCATGCTACCGCACCAAATATATTATGAACTACCAGTGGTCTTACAACATGTACAGTGGACTAGGAAGCCGAATTAACCTTGTGTTTCAAACAGTAAATTATGAGCCACTCAGTAAGACGCATATGGAGGTGGTGGTAGCAAAGGAGTCCATCAACTGCCAGCACAAAATGGAGTCTTGGAAATAACACAGGAACTAACAAAGACCTCCCCCTTCGGAACATTGCTGGACCCATGTTCCATGAAGACAACTTGCAACTTGTCTGTCTCCATGCACAATTTAATGCTACACACATGTAAACCGTCGTTGGAAGATAGTAAGGAATACAGGAGGATTTAGTGAACATTTCCACTTGGTGTAATGAAAGGTGTATAAATGCAGTGTAATGCTGATAATAAACAGAAAGAACCATACGGCACCAGATTATATGATTAGTCACAAATATCTGGAGCATGTTACATCGTTTAAATATTTTGACCAGGAGAAGTAGATAGAATAATTGAGGAATAGACAGGGAACTCAGAAAGCAAAAATGATCATATATACATAAGGTCAATCGTTTTTATTTTCTAAAGACGCTTTTTTTTTTGTTACATGTTTGCTTCATTTCTGTCTTTGTTTTCATATTTCCAGATTAACTCTACAAGTATTTTTTCTTTTCATATATTGTCTTCTGATGGATAAATGAAATGTTCAAAATACCTGGAACTGCTGAAATCCTCCTTGAACATACTGCAAAGACTGTTGATACTCGTAATAGTTCTTGAATGCAGCATACCCTTTAAATTTTCCCAAAACTATAAATGTAATGGATTGAGATCAGGACATCGAACAGACCAAGATGTTGCTGGCACGCAACCTATCCTTTTACTCATATTTAGTAGCTGAGCATGTCGCCACAAGGCATTCATGAATTCTTTGAAAGGTCCTACAAATGGCTAAATGTCTATCAGGAAATCAATCAGCACAGAAATGTCTGGCTTCAGGAGCACTGCAATTTATAGGTCCATACATCAGGTCCATGTTCGTCTTGTGCCGATTTGAATACATTTTAGCTGGAAATGTACAGTACACAGCAGTCCAATAAGAAAGCTTGTCGAGTAGGCATCATGCCTGTGACTCAAAGTCACAAAACACACCGCTCTCCAGCTGAGGTCACGAACACATGCTTGTTCAGTGGCGTACCTCTCAGAAATAACTGATTCGATTCCTCTTGGGGAAATAATGTCAAGTACACACTAAACACTAGTCCAATAAGAACTGTAGAGCACAGTCAAATCCAGGGACTGAGCTCGCAGAAATTTTGCATCACCGTGCCGTCTGCAAACTCTCTAAACGAAGCTGTTTCCTTAATCTAGTTTACTACCAATTACAATAGTGAGAAAATTTTCGATTGGTTAAGACTGAAAACTACATACTAGCACCCCATCAACTAAGATAAACAAAAGGTGGCTTAAACAAGCAACATAAAAAAAAAAAAAAAAAAAAAAAAAAAAAAAAAAAAAAAAAAAAAAAAAAAGACTCTGTAGAATCAAGCTGAAAATTTGAAAACGAAAGGACAGAAAAAGCAAATGTGTGACAAATAATTTAACTAAGAAACTAAAAAATTGACCATATGTATATATAAACTTTGTTGCTTCTTCTTAAGCCCTTTACCCATTCTCAAGAGTTTTCCCAAACATTATTCAACACCCTGCAAATAGCATGAACATGAAAACTCAGTATTAAGATCAGCAAATGAAAGACAGAATTATTGGAAGTGAACAATAATCTCCTACAAGACGATGGTGTGGCCAGTTCTCGAGTTGTTATAGAACACACGACTATCGCCTCTAACAAAATCAGACACGTGCTGCTACGATATATGGCTCGTTCATGAGTTTTGTGAGTAGATTTACAGAATCTCGAAAAAAATTTTCTTCAATGTGATGGAGCACCACCGCACTGGTACCTGCATATTAAGCATATTAACCATGGGTGGAGCATTCGCATCTCGCATTGCACTACTGGGCTGAAACATAGCCTGATCTCGTAGAAATCTATTTGCTTTTGTGGAGGTTTCTGGAACATTGTCAGTGTGCTTCCCCTTCCAATAATTTCGCGTTATCTGTGACGTTGGACAGCAACTTCTGTGAATGCAGTAACTCTAAGCATGATTGCCAGTACGGACTAAGTTTCACCACTGTCCGCATGTTTGTTGTGTGTTCAGTGAAAGTAGAATGAAAATATTGATCCTAAACGTAATTGTTACAAAAATCATCCCAACGTTGCATGTGCATGCAGGTAGAAAGTGTACCACTGTAAAATCTGAAGATTCTTTTGAAAATAAAAGCTTTGTAATCCTGTGCGTAATTTAAAATTTGGCCTCAGTTTCTACCTCATGCAGAAGACAGTGTGTTGTGAAATCATACGAAGCTTTCAGAAACATCCTGTCTTGTGAACTGATGGGGTAGCTAGTTTTAAGACGACTAACGCAATCATAACAGAATTTAAGACATTCAACTTTTCTAAATAATCTAGAAGAAGTCATACAGGTGAGCAAAATGCTGCATACAGGGCTTTCTCATACAAACTGAGAGCTTTAGCAGTATCTGAATCAAATATCTAAAATTCAACAAACTATTCAGTCAATTTATGCCTATTTTTTGGTCGTGTACAGGGCCATGTGGACAGTCATTTTTCCTCATTCAATACGAGAATCGAATACGGCAGGAAATCTATCATATTGGTGCAAAGTACCCGCCATCATGCTCTGTGAAACAGATAGTAGAAGGTACTTCGCGCAAATATCAGACAGCTCTCAAACTCCATTCGCGTGTGGTGCGACGGAAATGACTGCCTCTGAAAGAGGCATTATCTTTTATTATCATGACACCTACGTGAGATAGGAAAACAAAGGCAGAGTAATTGCTCTTTATTCCCTCAGCAGAGATTGGCTAAAACATCTCGACTTCTTATCCTTTCGAGTTCCCTTAGCATTTTTGTTACACCCGTGCTGGCTACATAGATGGTGTTTCTAAGAATTTGCATCAAACGTCTAGGGCGAGAGTCCACACCATGGGAAATTGCTTTTGTTGAATGCAAAATGTTTTCCGTCGCTTCGCGCCGACACCAGACGTGTTTTGTAATCGCTTATGACCATGTTAGGCGTCAGCGCGTAAGCAATCTGAGGCGCTCGCATATTATGTGTTGCCTCTAATGTCTAATCCAACCGTCTGCTCTGCGTGAACGGGGTTAGGCCGAGCTTCTAAAAAAATCTTTCCCCGCTACAGACGTTCATTCTTGAGGTTTAATTTTGAAAATTACTATCAATTTACAGGCTCGGTAGTAATCATATGCAGAACACACAGTTTCTAGATCCTGCTAGTTCGGCGGAATCTCGTCATCCCACGTCCAGCGAACTCAATAAAACAGACACCTAACTTCGCCAAAAAGTGTCGGCGTTCATTTTGTCTGTAACTAAAGTTGTTCCTCATACGCTGTGTTTTAACTCGAGACAACTAAATATCTCGAAAGTGACGAGCTCTAAAAAAACTAGGTGAAAGTTATTTGTAAAGGGGGTTATCTGCCTGTGATAACAGCTGGTCACCTAACCACCCCTCCAGCGTGGGCAGTGTCAACTCTGCATTTTCACACGGGAATCCCCGTTTTTATTGCATATTCGGATTCTACGGTAAAAAATACGTATGGTGTACTCAAACCGTTGTTTCCCATTCGTGGTATCGTGGTAGATACGCTGCAATCGACAAATAGAGAGAGGTGTGTGTGTGTGTGTGTGTGTGTGTGTGTGTGTGTGTGTGTGTTCGCAATTAAGAGCAGGCGCCTTTGATTCTACATTTCATTTACGATGTAAATGAAAACCTTTGCGTACTAACGGTTGATACTGACGTTCAGACGATAGTTGGGTGTTGCTAATGTGGCTGTACATTACAAATAGTATGGCGTGACACTGACATTTCTGGCAGATAAGCTACTTGTATGGTAATGTAGTTTTTCGTTCCCCACGGCGTTTATTGTGGTGAGTCGCAAAACCATCGGAATGCTCGCCCTCTAATTCCGCCATCAGGGAGACTGATTTCGGTCTGTGTGTTCATCCAACCGCCCTCAACACTATCCTTGGCGCCCACCGGCGGAATACAAACCACAACCATTGTAATAACTGTCCATGACGCGATTGTGACACTCGCACCTGCCATGTATACTCACCGAAATCAAGCACCCCAATGATAAGTGGCAAGGGCACTCACCAAAATAAAGCATCCCTGGGGTGGTCGTACCTGGCTCGCGCTAAACGTAGTATCTGTACCTGGCTCGCGCTAAACGTAGTATCTAACCAAACATTGAAGCGGCTAACCATATTGTATTATGTAATCAAATCTGCAACACAAAAGTATATTTCGAACAAAAACTTTAATCGTTAGACAAAAAATGTTTTCGTTTACATCGTAAACGAAATGTAGAATCAAATGCGTTCGTTCATAATTGTGAAAACAGCCACACTTGATATTTGTCAACTACAGCGCCATCTACTGAGAACGGGAAACATAGGTTTGACCAAACTTTTTTTAAAAAAGACGCCGTTTTCGAGATATTAGGTTTCCACAAGTTAAAACATACATCCTATACCGATCTTTATTTCAAGAGCTCATTTAATTTCGAATCTCTTCGTAGTAATTTACCTGCACATAAACTATATGACAGACACCAAGTGCTTACCTCTAACATAGTGACACTAGCACATTCATTATGAACAATATTTCCGCAACTAAGGACGACTTTCATTCAGTATACCAAATGGAAATAGATCTAATCCGGTCTGCCTTTACTTATAACAAACAAGGGACAACACCGTAAGACAGCAACATCCTAGATTAAATAATCACAGCGCTGTGGATCGTATTTGATAAATAGTTTATACACATTTTGGTAACACTATCGTACTTTCTTGAGGTACAAGCGAACGTATGACGTCACTGAATCGCATCACCCTGCTATATTTGAGATTACACCAACGTCGGATAACGAAACAAACGTATTTTGAAGTAAGAATCCAATTGCGGGAAGCGAATATCGAAAGTGGTAAAAAGGTAACGTCTGTAGCACAAGCCCGTACCGGCCTGCAGGTAGAATACAGTCTTTGTACAAAGTATGCGCAGCAGCACTAGGAATGGGGACGCGGGTCCTAGTCCAGTCAAATTGCAGATGTACCTTGCAAAAGGTGGGGTAGAAGAGTTTATTTCTTTAACTCGTTTATATGGTTGGAAAGATTAGAAAACCGAGTCTTGCCAACAAAATTTCGCTTGGGAAAACTTTCTGCAGTCAAAAAACTTCGAAAATTTTGGCCTTTTTTCAGTTTTTTCAAAATATCTCAGTTTCATTTGCTCCTATCACTTTAACGTCTATTTTCTTTTTTAAAGATCACAAAATTCTCTACAAATTTGATTCTTGCCATTTTTTTGTACTCCCAATATCTAAGGCGCTACAGCGCCTAAAAAAATACCAATTTTTCAAATTTTGAGCATAGTGGCAAGATACCTTATTGTTGAACACTATTTTTTCTGTTTCTGTTTGTGTAGTATAAATACATTATACATCATGTTATATGTTGGAATTTACCACCTCACTTTCAGGTATTCAATTTCTCTGTATGCAACATGAGAATTGCTGGGCACCCAACAATTGTGATTCTTACATCACTACCTCAAGTTTACTATGGGGCACCTCTGCCTGGTATTTGTAAAACTATAAATATAAAAATATAAGAGACATGCGCGCGCGCGCGCGCACACACACACGCACACACACACAAAATAATTTGTCTCAGGAAACTGAACTATTATTAGTTGCAATAGGCAACCTAATTAGGTAGGCAATTATTCTTGTGTATAAAAGCCACGGAATTGACATTAAAAATAAGTAGCTTTATTACAATTAAAATGTATGGTCAGTTACTAAAAAATGATGACAATTCTGGGTGTGCAATACTTGTAATATCGCACTTTAACGCACTTGAGACAGATATGAGCATCACTTCCAACGTTTTGATGGGCCAGGTTCCTCAGTGTCACCAGAAATACCTTGAGTTACGGATTCAGCGTCTGTACAGAGAGTTGATCCCAGATTGACCTCTTCTTTAAACAGCGAGTCAGCCTCAGCAAGTACGTTGGTTTCGTCAGCGGTTTCCTCAACATCCTCCATAACATCTTCTTCACTGTCTTCATATAAAAATTTTGGCACGTTTTCATAGTTGACCCCAATACATTTCTTGCAAATTGAAGAACATTTCAAACCCACTTTTCTGCAGGAGCACGCTCCGCCACAGTTCAGCTTGCATGAGCATGAAACAATGTGAAGAAGTGCTTCAGGTGCTGGATCTTGGCTCATTATAACGGGTATTGGACCGTGGTCACTGTGATTCCAGCCCCATTTCTCAGGAGGTTTTCAGTTTCCCATCCAACTTTGGACTTGTTGGTAAGTCCCCAACGAATGATGTGCAGCATCTTGTGTAGGTGGCAACCGTTTGCTTTTTGTGGCAGACTTGGCGAATAGCTGGTACCGCAAATGGTCTAGTGTGTGGGAACTGCTGACACCTCTACTATACAATGCGATAGTAACCTGTTCTCCAGCTGTTATATTTCTACACGGATAGCATGTGGTTTATTGAACGTGCAAAGGGCTGAGGTTAGGTGTTCATTTTCCGCAACAATATTGCAGCACTTAATTGTTCCTTGACCAAAAAAAGTGGATGTTGTATCTCATCCGCTAAAAGCGTAAGTGGACAGAATATATTCACTGTCAAACTTGTAAGCTGCAGTGGAAAACCACTTGTCTTCTGCATTTCTTCTTCCTGGCTTTAAGAAAAATAAGTTTTCAATGCCTTGCCCCAAGCCGGTCATGAGGACAAGCAGGTCAACATCTTCTCCTACAATGACAACACTTCCAAAATCTTTGGTTCTTGAAATGGCAGGTGTTACAATCATAACGTCAGCATCTTCTTGTGTCTGGAGCAATTCAATGCTACACTCCAGAAATTCCTTTTTAAGAAGTGTGATCAAACGCATCTTGTTTCGTTCGTTGTAAAAGAACTTGTCCTGAGAGACTTGATTCACCATCTCTGATTCAACCACAACGTCAACCGAAGAATGTTTTTTTTTTTGGACCTACGAATCCTCTCAACACTCTTTGTGCTACATTTGTCTCCCTCACATGGATACCCATCAAATACAATAGCAAATTGAGATCCAAAATGACGTTGCAGGTAAGAAACATAGCTTTGGGCTATTAAACTTGAAGCAAACATTTCGAGTCTCTTTGTGGATAAGGTACCCTCCATCAATGACAAAAAATTTACTCGGTCCACCTGACTTCACATCTTCCACTGGAACGAAGGCCAAAGAATAAATACGCTTTTGTCCGCTAAAGAACAATTCCTACGTACTTTTTGTTATAACTGATCATTAACGTCAATCAACTGTAGAAAATGTACGGCACCTGCATGCAATCGTATTACATATTGTAACACAAATAAACTTCACGCAATCCGACATGAATGTGCTCGCAGTTACTGAATATGATGCTGTTTCTCCTGACCCTGTAGCAGAGTGAGGCGGTAAATTCAATAAAATGATGAGTAATATGTTTATACCACACAAATAGAAACTGAAATAACAGTGTTCAAAAATTGGGTAATTTGCCACTTTGCTCTAAATCTGAAAAAATGGTATTTTTTGACGTGCTGTAGCGCCTTAGATATTGGGAGTAGAAAAAAATGGTAAGAATCAAATTTGTAGAGAATTTTGTGCTCTTTAAAAAAGAAAATAGATGTCAAAGCGATAGGAGCAAATGAAACTGATATTTTGAAAAAAATGAAAAAAGTCCGAAATTTTCGAAGTTTTTTGACTGCAGAAAGTTTTCCCAAGAGAAATTTTGTTGGCAAAACTTCGTTTTCTAACCTTTCCCACAATATGAACGAGTTAAAAAAATAAAATCTTCCACCCCACCTTTTACAAAGTACAGGCTTTTTTTCTGACAGTTTCACTGGACTATCCGCCTTTTACCGCGAAAAGATCCCCGGTACTAATCTTGGACGCAGGCCGAGTGGACCTGAGGTCACTCCCTAGGAAATGAAACGAAGAAAAATTTCCGACCCTGCCAGGGATCAAGCCCGGCACTCTCACGGCCTGAGTTGAGTCCTCTACTAGCTACACAAGCACGGCTACATAAGACGAGTGATACGAGGTCCAATGTGAGCAACGCATGGGAGGCACGTTTTTGTTGCAAATTTTACTGATGTGGTCTCGATACTAAAGCCGGGTCTGATGCACTTCACGCTCTACGTGTCACTGGTCCTATATTGGGAACCATTGGTCTAACGAGACGAAAAAAGGAGGCAGCATGCGAAACCCAACTCACACTTTTCTGACACGATGTACCGAAAGCTTTGAATCAACGCGCTCAGGGGGATGCAGTATTTCTTGATTTCCGAAAAACATTCGACTCAGTACCACACCTAAGCTTATAGTCAAGTACGATCATATGGGGTATCAAGTGAAATATGTGACTGGACTCAAAGACTTTCTGGTAGGGAGGACGCAGCATGTTATCTTGGATGGAGAATCATCTCAGACGTAGAAGTAACTTCGCATGTGACCCAGGGAAGTGTGCTGGCACCCTCACCGTCCATGTTGTATATTAATGACGTTGCGGATAATTTTAATAGCAACGTCAGGCTTTTTGCAGATGGTGCAGTTATCTAAAATGAAGTACTGTCTGAAAGAAGCACCATGAATATTCACTCAGATCTTGATATGGTTTCAAAGAGGTACAAATACTGGCAGCTTGCTTAACTGTTCAGAAATGTAAATTAGTGCACTTCACAAAACGAAAAACCGTAGGATACTACGAATATAATAATAGTGAACCACAGCTGAATTCAGCAAACTCATACAAATACTTTGGTGTAAGGTTTAGTAGGAACATAAAGTGGAACAATTGCATAGGCTCAGTTGTTGGTACTGCAGGTAGCAGGCTTCGGTTCATTGGTGGAACATTAGAGAAATGCAATCACCCTACAAAGGACATCGCTTACAAATCACTCATGCGACCCATCCTGAATATTGCTCAAGTATTATTTTATTTATTTATTTATTTATTTAATCAACATAGAGTAACCCACCACCTTGAAACGTAAGGTGGGTCAGAAGCTTCTAAATCTCATAGCAAAGACTTATTATTCCAATCTTATTGGTACACAGTTGATTACACTTTTTTTTTCAAAAATAATATAAAGAACATCATATATAAAAATTTCTATAAGGTTACAGAGACTCGAACGCTCAACAATTGTTAGAGTGGTTCTATATAATTTGTTTCTGCCTAGTTGATTAGTATATAATTTATATAATGCAAATTTCAAAGAAAAATTAAAAAATGTAATACAATACGTGTGGTGAAAATAAGTTGCAATATGTAGAGGGAAGTGATATACTATATTCGGATATGTAATACACAGTCTAAGTGGCTTGTTGGTTGATAATAGCCTATTTCTCCCTATTTCAGGTGAGAAGGTCTCGGTAGAACCTCGAGTTATTCTCATCTGAAATGGTTTGTGTTTATATATGTCTATTGTGTTTGTGTGTATTGGTAGATTATTTGGAGAGTTGCATGTCCGGACACTACACGATATTCAGAAGTTGCTTGTCTTATTGTAGGTAGTAGTCCCATATTTTATATGATACCTTAGATACATATACTTGGTATTATACAGATTAAATAATGACTGAACATTTGATACACGGCATACATGAGTGTAGCCATGTATGGAAGTGAAACATGGACGATAACTAGTTTGGACAAGAAGAGAATAGAAGCTTTCGAAATGTGGTGCTACAGAAGAATTCTGAAGATAAGGGGGGTAGATCACGTAACTAATGAGGAGGTATTGAATAGGATTGGGGAGAAGAGAAGTTTGTGGCACAACTTGACTAGAAGAAGGGATCGGTTGGTAGGACATGTTTTGAGGCATCAAGGGATCACAAATTTAGCATTGGAGGGCAGTGTGGAGGGTAAAAATCGTAGAGGGAGACCAAGAGATGAATACACTAAGCAGATTCAGAAGGATGTAGGTTGCAGTAGATACTGGGAGATGAAAAAGCTTGCACAGGATAGAGTAGCATGGAGAGCTGCATCAAACCAGTCTCAGGACTGAAGACCACAACAACAACATACATGAATTTTAACTTTACATAAGGAGTTCACTAACGGTTATAAATTTGTTAGAAGAAACAGAATGTAGTTCATTGCTACCTGAATGCAGTATTCCTTACATAACTTATATTACATATTTAGTTTTATACGTGTTTTGCACAGAAAATACATTTGCTCTATAAAATTAATTGATCGTAGCTTTACATAAAGAGAATGTACTTCTGTGTATACATAATAACTGCTTGTGTGCAGTATACTTTAAACAATAAGCAATATGTTGTTGGTGAGGAGCAGCTTCGTAATAAATGTTCGAGCCTTCTCCTCCCAAGCGACGTTACCTTATTAGGGGAGTCTTAGTATGTGGTGTCAGTGTTTGTTTTATGACTGCTACTGCCTGTTGTGTTGTGACTGTGTTTATCGCTTCTGAGTCATGTTCACTTAGTGTGTTGGGTCCTTCCTCGGTTTCGGAATTTGTGGTCGTGCTCGTGTCCTCCCATGTGGTTTGTTGAGTAGTTTCTGCTTGTCTACACCTACTTGCATATGGGTTTTGGGGCTTGTATTCTTCATGCAGTGTGTTCGATATAATATCAGCTACCCAATTTATTGGGTTCCAATCATCCGGATTACGGAAGTTTCATATCGGGATTACGTACTATGTACTATGCTGGTGATGTCACTGTCGTTCTGTATAATCTCACTTGTGCTAGCGTGTTGCATAGCAATGTTACATGGCCTGGTGTCCCAGTTTCTCCGCAAATGCAGATTTCATCGTTAGTTAACCCCATGCGGTTTAAGTGTACCGAGTACGGCCCATGGCGTGTCAGGAAATGGACCATCCCCTGGCTTGGGTCGACATGTTTCAGTTGTAATGTTTCTTGTGTATCAGGAAAGAGAGTACATGGCGACCCTTGTTTGATACATCCCACTCTCTCTGCCATGTTTGAATCCGCCAGTGTTTCATTTTTGTTTTGTTTATAATGTTTGTTGCTGTAATTTCGGTGACTTTATCGAGCCTGTCTCCCTTAAGCCAGTCAAGTGCAGCTCTATAACGTATTGTTATGTCTATAGGGCAGTCCCCATCAAAGCTCAAAGTGCCTCTAGTGATGTGGTGTTGAAGGAGTTGCTACGCTGACCTCGTCTTGCAATAGTCTTGTTAGTCTGTAGTATGTTCAGTGTGTGAGCCCAAGCACTTGTGGCGAAGCATGCAATGGATTCAAATATCACAATCTGATCGGTCCTTATTGTCCTAACAAGCAATTTGTACCGAGCTGCGTTGAGTCGTGTTAGTTCGTACATAATCTTTGAGGCTTTGTCAATTATCAGTTTGATATGATAGTTGAAAGTCTGTTTTTCGTCAAAATGCAGTCCTATATAACATGTGACTTGCTTCCTCTGTATGCTAGTATTGTCTAATTTTAGAATTGGTTTCCCTGTAGCGCCCCTCTGAGCAGTAAATATACAGTTTTGTTGAGTGCTATTTTTAGTTTATTTTCTTTGCACCAATTGTTAATTTTCTAAAGCAGTTGCTTCCCTTTTTATAGTGCTGTTCTTGTGTTGGCTGACACCACTACGAGTAGGTCAACGCGTATGCCACCACACCTCTTACCCTGTCGTCATCGTCCAGAGTGTTCAGCAAGGGCTCGAGTGCTATATCGCAAAATGTTGGTCCGCAGATCGAGCCCCGTGGGCATCCCTTTGTTATTCTCTTGACAACCTTGCGTGTATCAGCCCTGCACTCCGCCACTCTGCCTCTGCAGCAGGCGACCCTTAATCAGGCGAAGAAGGACGCCCGCCACAGGTTACCAAAAGCCCCGGCTATGTCAATTAGTATGGCGGCCACGTATCTGTCGTCGATGCTATTTGTTACTGTCAGTGCTCGGTTGACGGCGTCTGCTATTGATTTCCCTTCCCTGAAGCCGAACTGATGGGGCGTTAGGCCGAGGAAGCATCTGTGCGATTGTAAGCACTCTCACAGGAGCCTTTCCTGTACCTTGGCGATTGTGTTTCAGTGGAACCCATACTAAATACGACTAGTAGGGGATGTTGAATGTATACAGAGAAGGGCAGCAAGCATGGTTACACGTTTGTTTGACGCGTGAGAAAGTCTCACTGATATGTTGAAAGAACTGAACTGGGAGATTCTTGACGATAGATGTAAACCATCCCGAGAAAGTCTACTGACCAAGTTTCAAGAACCTGCTTTAAATGATGCCTCTAGGAATATGCTACAACTCCCTATGTATAGCTCACACGGGGATCGTGAGCATAAGATTCGAATAATTACAGAACGCATAGAGGATTTCAAACAATCCTTCTTCCCACGCTCCACATGTGAATGGAAGGAGAAGACACCACAATAACTGGAACGATGAGACGTACCCTCTGCCACGCACTTCATGTTGGTTTGCAGAGTATAGATGTAGATCTAGACGAAAACGAAAAGTGTGTGGTGGTGATGGGGAGGAGGGGGGGGGGGGGGGGGAAGCGCGACGCACCCTGTGTACACAGGCTGCACTTCGATGCGACGCGCAGCGCGCGCTATCTACTGCCGGCAGCGGACTTCCGCCGCTGATAGCGTGCGGCTGCTAACATCGGCGACAGCTAATCCTTTCTCTCGCTCAGTTCTCCTAAGCTTCTTCCTTGCTGTCAGCAACTTGTGAATTTCGAGCGGCACACGCACTGATCAGTTATCCGCAACAGCAGAATGACAGTCTAGACAGCAGAGCCCTTTCAGGGTGGTGACTTCGCTCCATTAAAAGATGTCCCCGAGATTTCCTGCGAAAATACACTACTGGCCATTAAAATTGCTACACCACGAATATAACGTGCTACAGACGTAAAATTTAACACACAGGAAGAAGATGCTGTGATATGCAAATGATTATCTTTTCAGAGCATTCACACAAAGTTTGGCGCCGGTGGCGACACCTACAACGTGCTGACATGAGGAAAGTTTACAACCGATTTCTCATATACAAACAGCAGTTGACCGACGTTGCCTGGTGAAACGTTGTTGTGATGCCTCGTGTAAGGAGGAGAAATGCGTACCATCAGGCTTCTGACTTTGATAAAGGTCGGATTGCGGTTTATCGTATCGCGACATTGTTGCTCGCGTTGGTCGAGATCCAGTGACTTTTAGCAGAATATGGAATCAGTGGGTTCAGGAGGGTAATACGGAACGCCGTGCTGGATCCCAACGGCCTTGTATCACTAGCAGTTGAGATGACAGGCATCTTTTCCGCATGGCTGTAACGGATCGTGCAGCCACGTCTCCATCCCTGAGTCAACAGATGGGGACGTTTGCAAGACAACAACCATCTGCACGAACAGTTCGACGCCGTTTGCAGCAGCATGGACTACCAGCTCGGAGACCATGGCTGCGGTTACCCTCGACGCTGCATCACAAACAGGAGCGCCTGCGATGGTGTACTCAACGACGAACCTGTGTACACGAATGGCAAAAGTCATGTTTTCGGATGAATCCAGGTTCTGTTTACAGCATCATGATGGTCGCATCCTTGTTGGGCGACATCGTGATGAACTGACATTGGAAGCGTGTATTCGTCATTGCCAAATATGACGTATCACCCGGCGTGATGGTATGGAGTGTCCTTGGTTACACGTCTCTGTCACCTCTTGTTCACATTGACGGCACTTTGAACGGTGAATGTTACATTTCAGATATGTTACGGCCCGTGGCTCTACCCTTCATTCGATCCCTGCGAAGCCCTACATTTCAGCAGGATAATGCACGACCGCATGTTGCAGGTCCTGTATGGGCCTTTCTGGATACAGAAAATGTTCGACTGCTGCCCTGGCCAGCACATTCTCCAGATCTCTAACCAACTGAAAACGTCTGGTCAATGGAGGCCGAGCAACTGGCTCATCACAATACGCCAGTCACTACTCTTGATGAACTGTGGTATCGTGTTGAAGCTGCATGGGCAGCTGTACCTCTACACGCCATCCAAGCTCTGACTCGATGCCCAGGCGTATCAAGGCCGTTATTACGGCCAGAGGTGGTTGTTCTGGCTACTTCTCAGGATCTGTTGTTGTTGTGGTCTTCAGTCCTGAGACTGGTTTGATGCAGCTCTCCATGCTACTCTATCCTGTGCAAGCTTCTTCAATCTCCCAGTACCTACTGCAACCTACATCCTTCTGTATCTGTTTAGTGTATTCACCTCTTGGTCTCCCTCTACGATTTTTACCCTCCACGCTGCCCTCCAATACTAAATTGGTGTTCCCTTGATGCCTCAGAACATGTCCTACCAACCGATCCCTTCTTCTGGTCAAGTTGTGCCACAACCTTCTCTTCTCCCCAATCCTATTCAATACTTCCTCATTAGTTATGTGATCTACCCATCTAATCTTCAGCATTCTTCTATAGCACCACATTTCGAAAGCTTCTATTCTCTTCTTGTCCAAATTATTTATCGTCCATGTTTCACTTCCATGCATGGCTACACTCCATACAAATACTCTCAGAAATGACTTCCTGACACTTAAATCAATACTCGATATTAACAAATTTCTCTTCTTCAGAAACGCTTTCCTTGCCACTGCCAGTCTACTTTGCATATCCTCTCTATTTCGACCATTATCAGTTATTTTGCTCCCAAAGTAGCAAAACTCCTTTACTACTTTAAGCGTCTCATTTCCTAATCTAATACCCTCAGCATCACCCGACTTAATTCGACTACATTCCATTATCCTTGTTTTGCTTTTGTTGATGTTAATCTTATATCCTCCCTTCAAGACACCATCCATTCCGTTCAACTGCTCTTCCAAGTCCTTTGCTGTCTCTGAGAGAATTACAATGTCATCTGCGAACCTCAAAGTTTTTATTTCTTCTCCATGGATTTTAATACCTATACCGATTCAGGATCTATGCACCCAAATTGCGTGAAAATGTAATCACATGTCAGTTCTAGTATAATATATTTGTCCAATGAATACCCGTTTATCATCTGCATTTCTTCTTGGTGTAGCAATTTTAATGGCCAGTAGAGTATATGTAACGCCCAAAAACGTCACGCAGTCCTTTGAAATGGATCTGTAGCCCCGGAGGCACTGGATTTAAACAAAAAATAAACTATTATGAATGAGAATGGCGTAAAAATATCCATAGAAGTCTCTATGTTACACTCACGTGCAGTCCACGAGTAAATATCTTTCTTTCCTAATTCGTTGCGGCTAGTTCTTGGCCATCGTCGGGAGACACTGCTAAAAAATATGCTACAGGAAGACAGTAGTGGTCGCATCTAAAGCATCACAGCGCGATCAACTTAATTTCTTCCGACAAAGCAGGAGTCCCCACTTTAACGGCCGTTTAGGCATAGAATACTGCTCTGGAACGGCCACATTTTGCAAATGGAGAACTAGAACCCAATTAGCGTGCGGGAACGGTGTCATGGGTGCTGCTGCGATTGACAAGTTCCTGTCACTTTAAATCGTTATCTTTAGTCTTTTAAACAAACTCTAAGCACGTTTTTTCCAAGAAACAGGTGCGACCTCAATTTTCCATTAGCCACCCTCTAAATCCCTGGAGCAGGACTTTTCCAACGAATGCGTTCACAAGCGTGGGACAGACTTACAGCGAACAGCTTTTTCTTTCAGATTCTGATAAAGCATTCGCAAGTGTCTCTGTCACTGTACTGAGAGTTTGCTAAATTAAACGCACATTTCAGGAATTAAAATCCGACATATATTTAGCTATTTCAGAGAACAATTAGAATGTGCCCATTATTTACCTTCCGACTCTGAGGAGACCTAGCTAACAAATGTTCAGACACGAAAATAAGTTTCTGAAATACGAGATTTGTAAAGTCACAGGTCGAGAGAAGTACATATTTTAAATGCTCGAAAATCGCAGTAGAGCTAGACAATCCATAGTACATTCAACCCCTCCACAAGCAATTCAGGGAACAATATAGTCGACACAAAGGTTTTACTGATGTGCCATTCTCATCTACAAACGTTACACCCTTATGTCAGTAATAAAAGCAAATCTACATCACATTCCGCAAGCCACCTAATGGTGTGTGAGGGAGGGTACTTTTTGTACCACTAACTGAGCCCTACAACCCTGTTCCACTCGCGAATGGCGCGTAGGAAGACTGGTTGTCGGTAAGCCTCTGCACTGACTCTGATGTCTTGAATTTTTTCCTCATGGTCGTTACGCGAGACGTATGTTGGGGAAGTAATATAATATGTTGTCCGACTCTTCCCGGAAAGTGCTCTCTCGAAATTTCAACAGTAAATCTCTCCGTGAGGCGTATCATCAGATTCGGCTCGTTTACACTTGCCGTAAGTTCGAAAAAAGAAACGAGTCAGTATGCAAGTTAATATACAGGAAAGAAGGAAGGGAGATCGTGAGTCACGTCCCGTCAACGTAGATGACATTAGAGCTGGAGCACTAGCTTAGTAGAAAGGGCAAGACCGGGAAACGAAATCGATCACGCCCTTCTTTGAGAAACCACACAAATTTGTTTCAAATTTTTACGAAATCTACGGAAAATCTAAATCAGGATGCCGCAACGAGGCGTCAAGCCACAGTCGTGCCACAAACGATTCCACTGCTTCCACCACTGCGCCACCTCCTCCTGCTTTTCTTCCCTTACCCCTACGTTAAACCAAAAGCATAACCACGTCCCGAAGCTATCTTGAGACACTCGTGTAAAAAATGATGGATCGATTCTGTCCACGGGAGTGAGCGTCATCTAGCACGTATTGCGCGAGTCGAGTTTTAGCGACACGGAGTATTTCCGACGGCGCCGAAGTGCACGCTGTGCATGACGCTGGCAGGGGAACTCTAGTTTCTCGAAGGGGGGAGGGAGTTGGACGCGTGGGTCGCTGCTATTCTCGGAGCGAATTGACTCCAGCGCCGTTCAAAATTGCCGTTCCCGCTCCATGCCGGTGAGCAAGCATAAACCGCACGCTTCAAGTGCCGAGACCAGTGCGAAATGTGCGTTCCGTTAATTTTTACCGCATCCCTCCTCCTCCCTTCCGATGATTACCAAATTAACAATTCCTCGATGCCTCTGACGTGTATCAGCAACCTATCCTCTCTTTCAGTTAATACAGTGGCGATATATTAAAAAAAAAAATACGCAGAAGTCAGTATAACTTTCATGTTAAGGAATACACCGGTAGACAGTATTAATTTATGAATATTTTTCTGTACAGAAATGCAACAGCACCACGAAGCGAACAAATCCACTAACTTTATCGGCTTTTAACGCTATACAAGGACTCGCTGATCTCCACGATGTCAGAATCTGACTGTGGGCTAAAGCGTCACAGATAAAATGGGATATGCAGACGCCGTGGAACAGGAGTTTTATTCTGATGCAGTACTGATATCTTCATGGACGTTTCGCATTTTCACGGAACTTAAAGAATACGCTGCACACGTGTATCTTGCGAATTTCTGCATCTTTTCGTTTTTTGTTTCATGGTAAGTTAAAATATTAACACCTGGTCTCGTCACCGTGATTTTTTCCAGAAAGGAACTTCTCCGTTTGGCATTAAGTTGCGGGATGTGACCAGGCGTCGTTATTTTGTTCGAGACGAGGTGTATGGGACAAACTTTGCACATAATTTCCTCTTCTTCAAAACTTTCTCCAGACTGTTTTGAACACTTGATTTAGAGATGTTGCTCACTGCGATTAGTAACAACGTTGTTGACAAACCACAGCCGCGCGTCGATTTCTTAACACTATCTGCTCAACAATTGACTGTTCGAATGCGCATCTGTTGTTTACAGTTGTTAGTTCAAGCTGCCATCGTAGTTACTGTGCTGGCGTCATTTATACGTCAGAAGGAAAATCAGTCGCGGATCGTTGTGGATGGTTGTCGAAGTTCCGAAGGTGCTCTAGCCGTTGCAAGTTCCCTACAGAAATACATGCTGCCTCTAAAAGCGTCCATAATTGCGAAGGTGTTGCAGGTACTGGATTTTGTGCACGAACTGACCTCTCGATTATTTCCCGTAAATGTTTACTGTGATTCATGTCGGACATTGTGGGTGGCCGAGTCATACGCTCCAACTGTCGAGAATGTCCTTCAAATCAATTGCGAACAATTGTGGACCAGTGACATGGCAGCATCGTCATCCATGAAAGTAGAGTCCATGAATGGCCGCGAATTGTCTCCAGGTAGCCGAACATAACCATTTCCAGTCAATGATCGGTTCAGTTGGACCAGAGGACCCATTCCATTCCATTCCACATAGAGACAGCCCACACCATTATGGAGCCACCACCAGCTTGCTCAGTGTCTTGACAACTTGGGCCCATGTCTTATGGGCTCTGCGTCACACTCGAACCCTACCATTAGTTCTTACCAACTGACCAGGCCCTGGTTTTCCAGTTGTCTAGAATGTAATCGAGATAGTCATGAGCCCATGACAGGCGCTGCAGGCGACGACGAGCTGTTAGCAATGGCACTATACGTTCGTCGTACGTCCCACTTCGATTTCAGACGTTATTTCAAGCAGTGTTGCTTGTCTGTTAGAACTGACAGCTCTACGCAAAAGCCGCTGTTCCCGGTCGTGAAGTGAAGGCAGTCGGTCACTGGGTTGCCCGTGGTGAGAGATAATGCCTGAAATTTGGTATTCTCGGCACACTCACTATGGATCTCTGAATATTGACCTCCCTAACGATTTCCAAATGGAAATGTCCCACGCGTCCAGCTCCAACTACCACACTGGGTTCAAATCATGTTAACTCCCGTCGTGTGCCCATAATCACGTCGGATGCCTTTTCACACGAATAACCCGAGTACAAATCAGCTCCGCCAATGCACTGACTTTTTATACCTTGCGTACGCGATACTACCGCAATCTGTATATGTGCATATCGCTATCCCATTACCTCGGTCATCTCTGGGTACTGACGGAAATATAGTGCGATTGAGGCAATGATATAAAAAACTGTTTCAGAAATACACGAAAAAGAACAGTTAGGAAAAGACGGCCAACATTTTTTGGACATTCATACAGGATGAATAACAAAAGTCTGACGAAACAGATCGTCCATTTCTTCTCGGAAAAGAAATTAACAAGCTCGATCCCATAGGTAAGATTTGGAGAAGGAACGTGTTAAATTTAGGTTTAAAACATAACCAGAAGAACAACAAGTGTGAAGTGGTCTCTCAATTTAAAAAATAAAATATGAAATTTAAGTTCTCACAATATAATCCCGAAATTTAGACTATCACGGTACCTAGCTGGCCAAATGCGAAGCGGAAAAAAATTATTTCAGAACCAAGCAGAAAGCTAATACGTAGTAGCAGATTTGTTACTTCCGTGCATCCTTGTTACTCCCAAGAGCTTATCATCTAAGTCTCCTGATTTTTTTTGTTTCAGGAGCTACACCTCAGTAATGGCATTAGCCACATTATCGTCTGTTGAGTTGGGCAACGGTAACTGTTTCTAACTGGTTGTCTACGATGTGTCATTACTCGTTATAGGAACTGGCAGACTTGCATTTAATGTATTGTGCAGCAGGATGGTGTGACTGGAAGGCCGAACGAATACACAGAGTAAAACGTCGCAACAGGCGTCCG
Source organism: Schistocerca cancellata (assembly GCF_023864275.1). Taxonomy (NCBI): domain Eukaryota; kingdom Metazoa; phylum Arthropoda; class Insecta; order Orthoptera; family Acrididae; genus Schistocerca; species Schistocerca cancellata. The sequence goes on along the minus strand of NC_064631.1, from coordinate 284,587,387 downwards.
AATACGACATTTATTGTCTTTGATAGAAACCTACCAGAAGCTCCTACCAGATACTGGGGCACTTAAGCCAGATATACCTCAGCACTCAAGCCAGATATACCTCAACAAACAATATGTTGCAAGGTAGAATATAACGTGTACTTTACTGGGTCGCAGGGAGAAAATTTAGTAATAAGCACCAGTCATATTGGCCGTGAAATGCACACTTCTAAAGTGCTACTGGAGCAACAGTTACACCACTATGTCGAACAATGTGCGTAAATAAATCTGGCTCACTAATTCTGAATGCAAAGTTCCGCTCTCTCGGCGGATGATCCAGTGCAATGCGGTAGTGCTGTATTTCCTATTATATACACTATACCCGGACACCCCCAAAAACATACGTTTTCCATGTTAGGTACATTGTGCTGCCATCTACTGCTAGGTACTCCATATCAGCGACCTCAGTTGTCATTAGACATCGTAAGAGAGCAGAATGGGGCGCTCTGCGGAACTCACAGACTTCGAACGCGGTCAGGTGATTGGGTGTCACTTGTATCATATGTCTGTACGTGAAATTTCCACACTCTTAAACATCCCTAGGTCAACTGTTTCATATGTGATAATGAAGTCTAAACGTGAAGGAACACGTACAGCAGAAAAGCGCACAGGCCGACCTCGTCTGTTGACTGACAAGAGACCGCCGATAGGTAATGTTTAATAGGCGGACATCTATCCACACCACCACACAGGAATTCCAAACTGCATCAGGATCCACGGCAAGTACTATGATAGTTAAACCGAGGTGAGAAAACTTGGATTTCATGATAGAGCGGCTGGACATAAGCCACACATCACGCCGGTAAATGTCAAACGACGCCTCGCTTGGTGTAAGGGGCGTAAACATTGGACGATTGAACAGTAGAAAAACGTTGTGTGGAGTGACGAATCACGGTACACAATGTGGCGATCCTACAGCATGGTATGGGTATGGCGAATGCCCGTTGAACGTCATCTGCCAGCGTGTGTAGTGCCAACAGTAAAATTCGGAGGCGGTGGAGTTAAGGTGTAGTCGTGATTTTCATGGAGGGGCTTGCACCCCTTGTTGTTTTGCGTGGCACTATCACAGCACAGGCCTACATTGATGTTTTAAGCCCCTTCATGTTTCCCACTGTTGAAGAGCAATTTGGGGATGGTGATGCATCTTTCAACACGATCGAGCACCTGTTCATAATGCACGGCCTGTGGCGGAGTGGTTACACGACAATAACATCCCTGTAATGGACTGGCCTGCACAGAGTCCTGACCTGAATCCTATCGAACACCTTCGGGATGTTTTGGAACGCCGACTTCGTGCTAGGCCTCACCGACAGACATAGATACCTCTCCTCAGTGCAGCACTCCGGGAAGAATGGGCTGCCAGTCCCCAAGAAAACTTCCAGCACCTGATTGAACGTGTGCCTGCTAGAGTGGAAACTGTCATCAAGGATAAGGGTGGGCCAATACCATATTCCATCATTACCGATGGCGGGCGCCACGACCTTGTAAATCATTTTCAGCCAGTTGTCCCGATACTTTTGATCACATAGCGTATTCTCTCAATCATGGTGTTTGTAACTACTAAACAGCCATGTCCGGCGCGATAAAAACCCCTTACGCCACGCCCCTCTCAGGTCACTAGTAACGCGTGGGCTGTAATAGCAGTAGATCAACTTATCTGCTGTTATCCTGTTTGGGATATGCTGTCACAGTTACTCAAGTCCGTACCTTCTGATGTCCACAACATGAAGATGATCCAGACGACGGTGCACCATCCCACTTTGCTATTGGTGTCCATCTGACAACCACATATAACAACCGTTAAATATGAATGGAAAACATTTAGGCGAAGCAATTAGGGAAAATAAGCATATGTGAGAGACAGTAAAATGAAAACCGAACACCTGCCACAATGGGACCATGAGATGGTTCCATTTAAAAGCAATCACTACAAGTGTTAAGGCACTTACCCACTGGGAAACGAGACGTTCAATTCCCGTTTCGTAGAACGCGATCGGCTGCTGACGGATCCACAACTGCAACCACTCTTGCACTTCCTCGCCTGACAAAGTGGCGTCCACGCGTGTCGTTCTGCAGATCGCCAAAGATGTAAAAATCACAATGTGAGGGCTGTACGGAGGATGTTGTAGTGTTTCCCAATCAAACCGCTGAAACATAGCGTTCGTGAGGTGGCACCATGTATCATGACGACCTCTTCGTTCGGCTGCACGGACCCTCTGGTCCTCAGTTCCTCGAGCACGGCACCACAATCAATGCGCACCGCTACGAAGACACTGCAGAAACTGTGACGCGTCATAAAGTCAAAACGCCCAGGAATGCTGTTGGGACGGAACCATACCGTTGCACAAAAACGTCCGATCTCTCACGGCCAATCGGACGAAGGCTACACTTCAGCAATTTGGTTGGGAAACACTGCAACATCCTGCGTACAGCCCGGACCATTCACCGTGTGAATTTCTGATTTGGCGACCTGAAGAATGGCATGCATGGACATCGGTTTCAGGCTGCAGAAGTTCAAGAGTGGGTGCGGTTGTGGACCTGTCAGCGGCCAACCGCGTTTTACCAAACAGGAACTGATCGTACCGTCTCCCAGTGGGATAAATGTCTTAACACGTGTGGTGATTGCTTTGGAAGGGAACCATTCCACGGTACCGTTGTGGTGGGTGTTCAGTTTTCATTTGAGTATATATACCACCCATTAGAAACAGCTGACAAGAACAGAATACGGAAAGTAAAGTCATACAGCTTTGTTGGCTGCTGGGAGAACCGAAGTTGTAGGTTCAGCCGCCTAGTCTGGGAGAGTTTTGCGTGCTACTGCCGTGAGCATCTATGGAAAATGGCTACAGGCAAAACCACGAGTACGCCACAAGATGTTGGTCGTTCACGCCTCACTACAGAATGTAAAAGTCTAAGACATTCCCCTCTGTGGCTGATTTAACATGCCCAAGTGTTTCAGGTCACATAGTACAATGCGCGTACGTGAACAGCTGCTCGAAACACGCAGCGCGCCACGGGCAGAGGCCTGTGAGAGCAGTATTACGCAACAGGGGACATTTATCTGGGCTTCCATGGGACCAGTGGTAATCGAACTGAAGCGCGTGACGGCGATATCTTGCAGCGGGATAACTATCGATGTCACAAGACCACAATCGCGCTACAGAGATTTGAGGAGCATGACAGTGAACTCACGTGATATCTTAGCCACCAAATTCGCCTGATCTGAAAAAGACTGAACACATCTAGGACGCAACCCTGAGCCAGATGAACGGCCATAGACCAGAAGTCCCTAACTTACAGGTATTGCGTAACTGCTGCGTAGACATCTGATGCCACATAGCAACGGAAACCTACCGAGGATTTGACCAATCCACGCCACGCAGTATCGGCGTTGTACATTGTTCCCAAAGTGGACCGACACGCTAGTAAGATAGTGCTCATAATGTTTTGGCTGATCATTGTATGTCTCCAGATCTCGATGTAACGGAGCTGGCGTTTGTCAGCTAGCGAAGTTCGGTTGCTCCTGTCTCCAATACACAAATGAGAACGTGGCACTATCAGCTCCCACTCTGAAGCCACCTCCGCTGCGCAAAGCATTTTGCCTGTCCAGTTTTCAGCACATCAGTTTCCCCAACGCGAAAATCTTACCTATTTGAAGAAAAAGACGTAACTGTGATTCTAATTTAAATTAATAACGAAGTTTCTAAATGTATAGAGATAGTATATAGATACATACCACATGTGAATTTCTGAATTTTTACGCGATGTTTGTAGGATACTGAGTTGAAACTTCATACTTAATTCAAGTTAAATACTGTAGAACCAATTAGTTCAATAGTTTTCCAGATATGGCGTGATGTAGTTGAAGCTGTTTCAACAAAAATTAGTGTAACGCTGGTGCAAGTTAAAATTAATAACAGATTTTTGACCTGCTTACAGACCAAAGAGATCCATACGTCAATTTAGGATTCTTTACGTGATCTGTAGGAGAGTCACAGACGTTAAAGCAATTTTGTATCGCAGAGGACACCGGAGTGGTGTGGCGACTGCTGCAGTCTGTACACGCCAAAGCTATGGAACTTAAATGTCAGACGCCAACTAATTTCAACTCAGACCACAGTGTCGGTGCACGTCAGTAACAAGACTGTTACTGAGTACTAACAAGCAGGTTATGACAACATTGTCCTCTCAGCCATCAGTTTTCCACCGGCGACAGATGCGAAAGCCCGTTTGCATGCAAATTAGGTAGCCCGAGACAAACAGAGGAGCACAGCTGATACGGACCGACGACAAAGGCGTAACAAAGCGAGTAAAGCAGGGTGCGACACAAAGCAGCAGATGCGGGTGGGCCGTACGTGACCGCGCATCTAACGCTCCGAGGACCACCGGCTCAATCAGGTGACAAAGGACCGGGCCAAACACCACTTACCTATTTGCTACGCACCACGCGAGCCACTGCTGCAACCGCCCGGGCACACCACACTGGCTCGACAAAGAACAGGGGGAACACGTACAGGACGAATTCTCGCTTCACAGCGGAGTGGCCCTCAGCTCCTCGCAGATTAAAACTGTGCCGAACCGAGACTCGAACCTGGGACCTTCGTCTTTGCCGAGCAAGTGCTCTACCGACTGAGCTGTCCGAGCACGAAATCACAACCCACCCTCAAATGCTAATGACTGGTTATATTAGGCTTCTGTTGGTTGAAAAACAAAACTTGTTTTAACGGAAGACATTTCTTGGTCCTTAATGTAATAAGGATTACACTATCACCTGTATTTACTGGTTTTGTTCATACGGAACCATTTTTGGTGGTACAGTATGCCACCTTCGGGCTCCTGAATTTGTATTTGTAATACTGTACAAAAATAACATCAGGATATCTACAGTTCACATTAAAAAGAATGATCTCAGATCAACTACAATAGACTGACCACATTACATACGGGCACGTAAGCTGTACGGTATTAAGACAATGTTTGCTGGATCCAGGGGCCTGAAGATAGCGTTTTGTATTCTCAAAACCAGTTGCGTATAAATAGAACCAATAAATAGTCCCAATATTCTCTTAAAGACTTACGTATGGAAGCTTTCTACGTTGTATGTCGTGCCGTAAATCTGTTATTAAAGCCACGCAGTAACAATATGACAGCCGCACCAACTACCGAAGAAACCAGTATTCAGTGCAGGATCTATGAAGACTGTGGGAATCGCACGATGTTATTCGGAGACAAACCCGAGAAGTGTACATGTTACAGCAGGGCTTCTCAACCTTTTCAGCTGGTGGACCCCTTCTTCAGTCGAAAATCCATGGCGGACTCCTAGTCAGTCAAAAGCACAGTAATTTTAAATTTCAGAGCGAAGCCCATGGGAACTGAAAGCTTCTTAATGCAATTTTCATGTTCCCAATGTCCCCCCCCCCCTCCCCGAAATATCAAGTCTTTGGGTTAGAGATGAATGAAAACAACTTGAAGGTCAAAAATCGACTTATGAAATAAGTAGTGCACTGACAAAGCCAAGTTTAACATTTAATGATGCCTGGGGCCGCATACGTGCCAGCGAGCGCTGTGGTTGGTCGACAAAGCTCGCTCCGCGCATGCGTAAAAGGTTTCAGCGCATCTACCGCCGTGAGCTGGCGCTCAAACGACCCCCGTATTGTTGCGAAACAGTCTATCAGAGAAGCCGCATTCTCCGGCACTAAACTGTGTATGCGTTCTCAGTTAGGAACCGCAAAGGCTGCTTGGGAATACGACCTGAAGTAAAAGTACACATGTTTTTCATACAAAAAAAAATAGCGATGAATTTGATTTTCACATTTTTGTTCGATAATTTTACTCATTATTTTACACGATTTGGTGAAGGGTGGCCGCGGACCCCCTAGAAAGAGCCGGCGGATCCCTAAGGGGTCCGCGGACCACACGTTGGGAAGCCCTGTGTTACAGTTTCAACGTCGTTGTTCTTAGGTGTTCAACCATCAGGTTGGTTAGCAGCAGTTCGCCATACATTTCTGTCTTCGGCCTTCCTCTTGAGGGCGGCGTGGGGGGTGCTAGTATCCGCCACGATCTGGTTGATGTATTCTAGGCTGGGTATGCTCTTGAATACTGCTGAACGTGAAAATGTTTCTTCTCTTGTTAAAAAGCAGCTTTTGCCTGGTGGATTCGGCTTGGAATATCCTTCCTTGACCTAACTAGGTAGGCAAAGAATCCGACAGTCTCCAGACGCCCATTGTTAAATGAACGTTGGGCAATGGCGTTTTGTCTGCTCGCCACTAAGATTTTCTTTCCCTTTATTAATTTTCATATTTTAGGAAGAACTGAAGATGGGTTCCATCTGGGGCAGCATCGTTTCTAACTGGTTTGCACCTCCGGTTAACACTGCGATATCAGCAGCAGATCTCAGCATATTTATCATGAATTTTAATTCCTCCTTCAGTTCCCAGTTTCTCCCTAACTTCATCTTTTGCCCTCGGAATGTCTCCACTGAGACAAACAGGAGAGACTGAGCAGCCCTGTCGTACACCCTGCTTAACATCTACATCTATAAGATTACTCTGCAATTCACATTTAAGTGCTTGGCAGAGGGTTCATCGAACCACAATCATACTATCTCCCTACCATTCCACTCCCGAACAGCGCGCGGGAAAAACGAACATCTAAACCTTTCTGTTCGAGCTCTGATTTCTCTTATTTTATTTTGATGATCATTCCTACCTATGTAGGTTGGGCTCAACAAAATATTTTCGCATTCGGAAGAGAAAGTTGGTGACTGAAATTTCGTAAATAGATCTCGCCGCGACGAAAAACGTCTTTGCTTTAATGACTTCCATCCCAGCTCGCGTATCATATCTGCCCCTTTTTTGCACCCTTTCGATGTCCTCCGTCAATCCCACCTGGTAAGGATCCCACACCGCGCAGCAATATTCTAACAGAGGACGAACGAGTGTAGTGTAAGCTGTCTCTTTAGTGGACTTGTTGCATCTTCTAAGTGTCCTGCCAATGAAACGCAACCTTTGGCTCTCCTTCCCCACAATATTATCTATGTGGTCTTTCCAACTGAAGTTGTTCGTAATTTTTACATCCAGGTACTTAGTTGAATTGACAGCCTTGAGAATTGTACTATTTATCGAGTAATCGAATTCCAACGGATTTCTTTTGGAACTCATGTGGATCACCTCACACTCTTCGTTATTTAGCGTCAACTGCCACCTGCCACACCATACAGCAATCTTTTCTAAATCGGTTTGCAACTGATACTGGTCTTCGGATGACCTTACTAGACGGTAAATTACAGCATCATCTGCGAACAACCTAAGAGATATGCTCAAATTGTCACCCAGGTCATTTATATAGATCAGGAACAGCAGAGGTTCCAGGACGCTTCTCTGGGGAACTACGAACTGTGACCTTCCTGACAGGAAATCATGAATCCAGTCGCACAACTGAGACGATACCCCATAGGCCCGCAGCTTGATTAGAAGTCGCTTGTGAGGAACGGTGTCAAAAGCTTTCCGGAAATCTAGAAATACGGAATCAACTTGAGATCCACTGCCGATAGCGGCCATTACTTCCTGCGAATAAAGAGCTAGCTGCGTTGCACAAGAACGATGTTTTCTGAAACCATGCAGATTACGTATCAATAGATTGTTCCCTTTGAGGCGGTTCAAAATGTTTGAATACAGTGTACGCTCCAAAACCCCACTGCAAACCGACGTCAATGATATAGGTCTGTAGTTCGATGGATTATTCCTACTACCCTTCTTAAACACTGGTGCGACCCGCGCAATTTTCCGATCTGTAGGTACAGATCTATCGGCGAGCGAGTGGTTGTATATGATTGCTAAGTAGGGAGCTTTGTATCAGCGTCGCTTTCGCGGCACAGTCGTCGGTAACAGTACCATCGGCACTGCGCAGCGAAGGCATTGACTGCGTCTTGCCGCTTGTGTACTTTACATACGACCAGAATTTCTTCGGATTTTCTACCAAATTTCGAGACAATGTTTCGTTGTGGAACCTATTAAAGGCATCTCGCATTGAAGTCCGTGCCATATTTCGCGCGTCTGTAAATTTTAGCCAATCTTCGGGATTTCGCGTTCTTCTGAACTTCGCATGCTTTTTCCGTTGCCTCTGCAACAGTGTTCGGACCTGTTTAGTGTACCATGAGGGATCAATTCCATATCTTACCAATTTATGAGGTATGAATCTCTCAATTGCTGTTGCTACTATATCTTTGAATTTGAGCCACATCTCGTCTACATTTGCATAGTCAGTTCGGAGGGAATGGAGATTGTCTCTTAGGAAGGCTTCTAGTGACACTTTATCCGCGTTTTTAAATAAAATTATTTTGCGTTTGTTTCTGGTGGATTTGGAAGAAACGGTATTGAGCCTAGCTATAACGACATTGTGATCACTAATCCCTTTATCAGTCATGATGCTCTCTATTAGCTCTGGATTGTTTGTGGCTAAGAGGTCAAGTGTGTTTTCGCAACCATTTACAATTCGCGTGGGTTCGTGGACTAATTGCTCGAAATAATTTTCTGAGAAAGCATTTAGGACAATCTCGGAAGATGTTTTCTGCCTACCACCGGTTTTGAACAAGTATTTTTGCCAACATATCGAGGGAAGGTCCCCACCAACTATAACCGTATGAGTGGGGTATTTATTTGTTACGAGACTCAAATTTTCTCTGAACTGTTCAGCAACTATATCATCAGAGTCTGGGGGTCGGTAGAAGGAGCCAATTATTAACTTAGTTCGGCTGTTAAGTATAACCTCCACCCATACCAATTCGCACGGAGCATCTACTTCGACTTCACTACAAGATAAACCACTACTGACAGACACGAACACTCCACCACCAATTCTGCCTAATCTATCTTTCCTAAACACCGTCTGAGACTTTGTAAAAATTTCCGCAGAACTTATTTCAGGCTTTAGCCACCTTTCTGTACCTATAACGATTTCAGCTTCTGTGCTTCCTATTAGCGCTTGAAGCTCAGGGACTCTCCCAGCACAACTACAACAATTTACAACTACAATTCCGACTGTTCCTTGATCCAAGCACGTCCTGTATTTGCCTTGCACCCTTTGAGATTGCAATCCACCCCGTACTTTCCCGCCCAGTCCACGCCACACAGCGTGTAGCCGCCAGATGAGTGTAGTGAACTCTTGACCTATTCAGCGGAACCCGAAACCCCACCACCCTATGGCGCAAGTCAAGGAATCTGCAGCCAACACGGTCGCAAAACCGTCTGAGCCTCTGATTCAGACCCTCCACCCGGCTCTGTACCAAAGTTCCGCAGTCGGTTCTGTCAACGATGGTAAGGGCATGTGCTGTTGGAGTGATATGAGACCCATGATACGTCTATATATGACTGACCGGTGACACGTACGTAAGCATCCTGTCTAGAGATGATGTTTGGTTTGTGGGGCGCTCAACTGCGTGGTTATCAGCGCCCGTACAATTACCCAGTCTTTGCTCAGTCCAATTTCGCCACTTTCCTGGATGATGATGAAATGATGAGGACAACACAAACACCCAGTCATCTCGAGGCAGGTGAAAATCCCTGACCCCGCCGGGAATCGAACCCGGGACCCCGTGCTCGGGAAGCGAGAACGCTACCGCGAGACCACGAGCGGCGGACAAGCATCCTGTCTGATCACGTGCATCAATTCATGTCCATTGCGTATTCCGACGGACTTAGACAATTCCAGCCCGACAATACGACACCCCACACGTCTAGAATTGATACAAAGTGACTCCGGGAACACTCTTCTGAGTCTGAACACTTAAGCCGGCTACTAAACTATCCAGACATGAACTTCATTGAGCATATCTGGGAAGCCTTGCAACGTTCTGTTCAAAAGAGATCTCCACCCCTCGTACTCTTACAGATTTACGGACAGCCCTGCATGATTCACGGTGTCAGTTCCCTCAAGCACTACTTGAGTCATTAGTCGAGTCCATGCCACGTCGTGTTGCGGCATTTCTGCGTCCCCTGAACGATTGTACGCAAGTGTACCAGTTCCTTTGGCGCTTCAGTCGTAAGTTGCATATTTTAAACCTGATATGAACACGTCACTTCGATACCAGTAATTGCGGTATTTGTTCTTACTAAATAGCATTATTACCAATTAATGGTTGCTGTTTTTACTTTATTGTAAGAATTAACCAGTATTTACATTATCTATTAATTTCTTATTTAGCGTTCATCCCAAAGTACGACATTTATTTTTATTTAACTTTCTGGTCGGTGGCCCTTCCTGGCGCCACAATCTTCACTTAAAACTGGCACCATCTGCCTGTAAACTGTGAGAGCTTTGTTTTGTCTGGTATCTTATTGTAGCTGTTTCCGTATGGTAGTTTCTAAGGCAATTGCCGAAACGAATCTGTAAAACAGCTGGAAACCACAGGCTGACGGTGCCCTAGACCAAAGGACGTTAATCAGCCGGGCAAATGTAGCACAATCTTGATGCTTCTGCGCTACGGGAGTTTTTTGTTTGGCCTTTCTTTGTTTCCACATTGACGGTTACAGCTCCGTTGTGTGTGTTTTTCTTCTCTAGTAATCATTTTTGTGGGGTGTGACGCTTACTGCGCGTTTTTGTGTGTAAACACTTATTTGGATTGTAGCCAAATTACAAACTTTCGAGGATCCTTTGTTCCCAGCGATTCCACTGTGCTTGTGAGCTGCTCGTGTTTTGATCACAAATAGATATAACACTATGTCTGAGCCTTACCAGCATATTCCTGGGACTTTCTATTACTTGAAATTCAAAGTGTGTAGCGACAGTTGCGTATGGGGTTGCGGGGGAGGGGAGATAAAATCCTTACAGTTTCAAGTAACGTGCACGCGCTAGTGTTTAAATAGTACCATTTCCAAGACAAGGAGTAAATGAAGTAATTTCGGAAAAAAATATCCGTAATAATGGAGATGTACGCAGTGCTGAATACAGCGCTTAATTCACGTAATCCAAGGATAAAAAGCATCAAAATATCTCATGAGATCGCTGATCGTAAAAAAGCAAACCGCGTTGAAGAGGTTGGCGCCAGACAGGAGGATGGACGCAACTGGTAGAGAATCCGCTTCCTAAACGAAAATGGCAGTGATCGATTTGTGGAAAACTCATAGCCGCGAGAGAACTGAGATGTGGTAGCCGGCGGTGGGAACGTCAAGCCAATCCATAAATAGCAAGAAGAAATTATCTACGATGACTTCATCACCTTTCTTTAGTTGCCCACGCTCATGAATTAAGAGGAGATAGTAAAAAAATTGAGCCAAAGAATCTCTGTGTATTTTGGCTGTTGTTTCGTGTCTATGTCACGTAAAATTAGGTGTGATAAATTTTCAGGGTCAGCAGGTAGGTAAATGTCATGCTCCCTTTTTAAGTTCTTGTGTGCTAGAGAAATTCAAATTTCTATACTCGATTGCATTTATTCCCCTATGTAAAGATTCTTATCATCGTCAAGTTTTTCAGTACTGCTTGCATCTGTCGATGGTAAGAAAACGTCAGACAGTCGCTGTTCGATTGTTAATTTGCTTTAAATTAGTTTGTGCTCCTGATGTGTTGTAGAATTATTATGGTTTAGCCATAAGAGGAAACACAATGCAGAAGCCATGAGGTAGGCTGTGCAGGCAACTCTTCCACAAACTATCAGCACATAAAAACCCTTCTCAGCAGTACGTATGACCAACTGCTGGAAGTGGTATCAGAAACGTATGAATGTGGGACAAATTAATGAACACAAAAATTCATTGCTAGCGTCTGTTAGGGACACTATTACGCAAATAGTCACAGATCTCTCAAATCCAAAATTTTAGTGGAAATCATAGAAAAACTCAAAACATTAAAGAGCCTATATTCAGTTATCTGGGCTAGAATTCCTACAAGTGTGGTTTTCACGTCTGTCGTTTTGATGTCTATGGCGCAGTTTACATAATAAGAAGGAGTGCCAACAAAGGTTAAAATTTTAACAGCGCTAAGTGTCGATTCTGAAACGAGAAAACTGTGTACGGCACGCTCATTGACTGAAATATAGAAACCCAGAAATCTCTGAAGTAAACGTCAACAATTAAAACGGCGACATATGACAGCCGGAATGCTGAATATGGAACTGGGATGTATTAGCGGTTATTTTATGCATTTCTGCAGTTTATACCCATTTATCTCAAGACCCTTTTGTATCATGTTCTTCCGAGCAACAAGATGTAGAAGATGGGTTTCCTATATTATATTTTAACACCAATGCTTAGTATTTACATACAGATTTATAATCGTACATCCAAACAGAGCACATATTATAGTATGTATATAAGGATATGTGGAACTTCTATACCCATGTTCTTTCGAAGCATATTAGAATTCGTCATTCGGTTTCTAGTGAACAGAAAAATTAAGATGGAGATTAATGAAACGTGTATGGTGCCGAAACGTGGACACTGCGAGGGAGAGGGAGATACATTAGAGGCTACTGAGATGTTGATCTGAGGAACTGACGGCGTGAAAAGTTGCGATAAAAGAGGTGATGCGGTTGTGTTACAATGAGTGAACGAAGAAAACGTATACCGAAACCAATTACGGGGAGGAAAATATACTGGCTATGAAACTGGATGGGAACAGATTATACAGGGTGGTCCATTGATAGTGACCGGGCCAGATCTCTCGAAATGAGCAGCAAACGAAAGAACTACCAACAACGAAACTCGTCTAGCTTGAGGGGGAATCCAGATGGCGCTATAGTTGGCCCGCTAGATGGCGCTGCCATAGGCCAAACGGATATCAACTGCGTTTTTTAAATAGGGACTCCCATTTTTATTACATATTCGTGTAGTACGTAAATATGAATATTTTAGTTGGACCACTTTTTTCGCTTTGTAATAGTAGGCGTTATAATAGTCTCAAACGTATAAGTACGTGGTATCACGTAACATTCCGCCAGTGCGGACGGTATTTGCTTCGTGATACATTACCCGTGTTAAAATGGACCGTTTACCATACGCGGAAAAGGTCGATATCGTGTTGATGTACGGCTATTGTGATCAAAATGCCCAACGGGCGTGTGCTATGTATGCTGCTCGGTATCCTGGACGACATCATCCAAGTGTCCGGACCGTTCGCCGGATAGTTACGTTATTTAAGGAAACAGGAAGTGTTCAGCCACAAGTGAAACGTCAACCACGACCTGCAACAAATGAGGATGCCCAAGTAGGTGTTTTAGTTGCTATCGCGGCTAATCCGCACATCAGTAGCAGACAAATTGCGCTAGAATTGGGAATCTCAAAAACGTCGGTGCTGAGAATGCTACATCAACATCGATTGCACCCGTACCATAGTTCTATGCACCAAGAATTGCATGGCGACGACTTTGAATGTCGTGTACAGTTCTGCCACTAGGCACAAAAGAAATTACGGGACTATGACAGATTTTTTGCATGCGTTCTATTTAGCGACGAAGCGTCATTCACCAACAGCGGTAACGTAAACCGGTATAATATGCACTATTGGGCAATGGAAAATCCACGATGGCTGCGACAAGTGGAACATCTGCGACCTTGGCAGGTTAATGTATGGTGCGGCATTATGGGAGGAAGGGTAATTGTCCATGTTATCGATGGCAATCTAAATGGTGCAATGTATGCGGATTTCCTACGTCATGTTCTATCGATGCATGACAGCATGGCAATGTACTTCCAACATGAAGAATGTCCGACACATAGCTCGCGTGCGGTTGAAGCAATATTGAATTGCATATTTCATGACAGGTGGATTGGCCCGCACGTTCACCGGAACTGACGTCCCCGGATTTCTTTCTGTGGGGAAAGTTGAAGGATATTTGCTATCGTGATCCACCGACAACGCCTGACAACCTGCGTCAGCGCATTGTCAATATATATGCGACCATTACGGAAGGCGAACTACTCGCTGTTGAGAGGAATGTCGTTACACGAATTGCCAAATGTGTTGAGGTTGGCGGACATCATTTTGAGTATTTATTGCATTAATGTGGTATTTACAGGTAATCACGCTGTAACAGCATGCGTTTTCAGAGATGATAAGTTCACAATGGTACATGTATCACATTGGAACAACCAAATAAAATGTCCAAACGTACCCACGTTCTGTATTTTAATTTAAAAAAACTACCTGTTACCAACTGGTCGTCTAAAATTGAGAGCCATATGTCTGTGGCTATTGCAGCGCCATCTATCACAAAGCGAAAAAAGTGGTCCAACTAAAACGAATATTTCTTTACGTACTACACGATTATGTAATAAAAAATGGGGGTTCCTATTTAAAAAAAACGCAGTTGATATCCGTTTGAACTAGGTAGCGCCATCTAGCGGCCCAGCCATAGCGCCATCTGGTTTCCCCCTTCAAGCTAGGCAAGTTTCGTTCTTTGTATTATTTTCCTTTGACGCTTATTTAGTGAGATATTTGGCCCGATCACGATCAATGGACCACCCTGTATAATAAAGTGTGCACAAGACGCGATGGTGACAGACGAGGACCAGACGAAAAAGATAATACCAGTCCATTGATGACATCAAGATGAAAACATCACACGCAACTACGAAAGGGGCGATGAAGAACTGGGAGGGCGGGAGAATGCTGAACTTGCAAGGACGGCGCTGCCTAATGGGCAGAAAATGTCGTCGTCATGTAAATGTTGCTATGGAACTATAGAATAAGTAGTGGGTTTACTTTCTACTGGTAGCTTAGGAGAGTACCTACATACGAACATTCTGAACAATGCAAGCAAAGGGCTACCGTCTCCCCGTAAATCGTTTGGTAGCTGTGTCGGAGTGTCATACAAAGAGAAGTGGCCATGTGGTGAAGTCATATATGAACATCTCACAGCAGATAATAATGAGAACAGAGCATGCGTCCGGTTAATCATAGCACCACCGCCACAGTTAAAGAGTGGAGAGATCGCCGTCTCACCGGGGCTGCAGACTGTTACAAATGATGCCCCCGCTGCGTAATAGCGTTTCAGAGCTTATGGTGTACTCTACAACGAGCGGAAGCCGGGAGAGAGCTGGCGCGCGCGTGAGGCAATAGACTGCCGTCGGTCGTTTTCAGAAATGTGGCAGTAAACTTCCTAACTATAGCGCTGCAACACTCCGCGTGGCACCCGGGCTGATAACACCTCCGCTTTTTCTTCTTACGTAGCCCAAACAGTAACTTCGAAACGCTCCCATCTCTATAATAAAATTGCCAACCCCTCGCAAGTATATTTTCATACGTATTGTATCAACTGAAACTGTCAACGTTATCCTATTGCAAAGCACACTGCTGGTCACTCAAATTACAACATGGGCGCGGCATACGACAAACGTCAGGTTGCCACAAAATGTACTGCGTGCTTGGATGTGCAAATGATTCCCTTTTCAGTGAACCCGCACGAAGTAGTAATGAGTAACGCCATCTACATTTTGTATGTATGGAAAGATAACGAAGTCTCTATATGATTCTCAAATCACATCTGGATATTGATTGGTCAAGAGAAATCGTGTAAGACAGAGGAACGTCTACCAAAACGTAGCGGAATTCGACAGCAGCGGGATTGCGGTCTATCGATACTGAGGTTTTTTGTTGCGAATATGGAACAGAAGGGTTTAGAAGGGCCTTACTAACGCCATGCAGCATGTCAACGCCCCCAAGTGAATGGCGGCCGAGGGAACTGCCACTGTTCGTTCGACCGGACAGTTCGAATACCACGACTTTCCCCGACGCGGCAGCACGGAGAAGCACGCCAACAGTTGTACTACCGATGACAATATTGGACATAGAAATATCACCTATGGGTCTTTTCTAAAGATTCCCAGTTGTGTATACAGCAATACGAAGAAAGCACCTGTGTATGGAAGCTTCGAAGAGTACGAATGTTGCCAGATAACATTCACAATACGTCATGAAGCACCTCGCGTGATAGTCCGAGGTGCCATTCGGTACATAACATGACCACCTCTGGTTTACATAGTCGGTCATTTGGACAGCGTCCGTTACATTTATGACGTATCAGAGCCGATGGCTGTGCCCGACCACGGAGATTTCCGTGACTGCCTTCCAACAAGATAAGTCAAGACTGACTGACTTCGATATAATGGTTGTCTGACTGTTGCCCTTGCCACTACTTTCCCCAGATCTCTCATTCGCCGAAAACAACAGATCATCAGTTACCTTGAGACTTGCAAGCCCACCACTCGTCAGTCACTAAGCCTGATGAACTCCGTGCTAGAATTGTATCAGTTAGGAATGACATAGCAGTATCTGTCGCCCAAGCTCGGAGCCCTTGTTTCTCCAAGAGGTGGCACTTCAGTGTCCTAAATTTCGCACTCTCTGGCCCCTCATTTACCTATAAATTTAATCAGATTCCCACAGTTGGCATTAAGTACCTACGACAGGCGACTTGTCTGGCATCGCACTAATTTTCTTTACGGGTCATTGCATAGAGTTATGATTAAAATTTAGAGAATACATTTTATATAATGTAAATAATTTAAGCTGTATAGACCAAGGAAGTTCTCAAGACGCACTAATGTTATTTGCCCCATATTTGATTGGCATCTGGAGCGACATGTCGTGACGATAATGGAACCCGCGTACCAATCGACAGCATTGTCATTTCAGTTCGAGCTATTTTTCAGAGTGACCTATCCCCGCTTTTCCTTCCACACCGCTTCAACATTAGCTACATACCAAAAAATCTGGTCTTATCAGATTAATATCTGATATGTGCTACAACGCAGGTCGTTAGAAGACGACGGTATCTCGCGCCAGCCTCCCGGTAGCGATAGGTCACGCCGACCTGCGCTGCAGTGGACCGACATAACGCATACCACCACTAGATGGCAATGGAATCGTTTTCAGAGCGGCGGGGGACTTCATCATAGTTCACCAATCATGCCAGAAATATTTATAAATTATATACACAAACCTCAGTGAACCTACCTGTTAGTGAAAATAGTGTCTAAAATTGCTCCAGTAATTCTTGAGATTACACTGAACATACAGGCAGAAACTGTGGCAGGCGACTTTATTTCTATACAGAATAGAGAGACAAGTAAGTAGGTATGTAGATAGGACACTTAACTAGAATTTGATGTAGCGGTTTTAATGGAGAGCAGTGAATTATCTGAAACTGTGCAACATTGTCCTATTAGGAAGCAACTGACAGTATCGTAAGGCTGTATTTTCAGCAACACTTCGAAAGATACACAACCTCAGTCTATGAAGTCAACCACGTACTTCGAATATCTAACACATTCTGTCCAGAGTGACTTAAGTTGGAACAGCAGCATAACCACAGCTGTAGGGTACGGGCATGGCACATTCCTGTCTATGGAAAGAACCACGTTACACAAGTTAATAATGTTACACTCTTAGGAAAACCTTAAGTTTTATGGAATTGATACCTTTACACACAACTGTTTCGAATCGAACTTAAAAATAACGGAAAAAGGTGTTCGGAATAATTCAATGTTGGACAGGTAGCAGTTTTAGGGAGAAATGAAACAGTCCTAAAGGGTTCAATTTTTGGTCTATTCCTGCTCCTTTTATGCGTGAATGACCTGCCACGTAACACTGAACAAGCA
Organism: Schistocerca cancellata; assembly: GCF_023864275.1. Taxonomy (NCBI): domain Eukaryota; kingdom Metazoa; phylum Arthropoda; class Insecta; order Orthoptera; family Acrididae; genus Schistocerca; species Schistocerca cancellata. The sequence goes on along the minus strand of NC_064631.1, from coordinate 284,569,763 downwards.
CAACTGGTAATTTCTGCAGACCATACTAGTACTCTAATAAATCGCTTTAGAGAGAAAGCAACGGGAAAGAGTGTTAATTATGTTTCGCAAAGAATTATTACGCGGTTTTCTGGAAACAAATTTCCCTTAATTTTGAGAAAACACGCTTTATTCAGTTCTGTTCAACAAATGGAGTCATACCAACAATTGATGTAGCACATGAACACAAGTCAGTAAATAGAGTAGAATGGGTGTACATACGGATGAAGACTTTAACTGGACAAAGCATATTACTGAGCTTCTCAAACAATTAAATTCAGCTACATTTACTCTTCGTATAACTGCAAGTCTGGGGAAACAAACGAATCAATCTCCTATATTTTGCATATTTCCACTCAATAAAACGTTATGGAATAACTTTCGTGGGTAACTCATAACTTACAAAGAAGATCCTGACTGCACGGAATCTAGCTGTAATTTACCACGAAACAACTGTTCACAACTCTACGTACAAACATCTGGTTACTGAATGTGTCTCTCAAGAGTTATTCCACCTTGCGACACTAAATTCCTAGGAAGCGATACTGAGAAACATCACGTATTAATGGCATCATCGCTCTGTTTTAAATTTAATAGCAGTAAGCTATTAGTGTTCGCCACAGCGTAATCAAACTTCATCTTCAAAGCAGATAGAGTAAAGCATTAAGCAGTTTAATACATGCTGTTTAAACTATAAAGGCGAAGCAGCGTACTCGAGACATAATGCGGAAGTAGTAGAAGTTTGCAGCGGATTAAGATATGGGGCATGTACAAGGTATAATTACGCCTGATAATCAGAACACAGTATTCTGAAGTTGTGGCGCAAGGATGTGAAACTTGGGATTTTTTTATTTTTTATTATAAAGTCAGTAGGGAAAGGAATGTGGCTGTGGTCGACAGAAAGGACCAGAAGAGTGAGTAGAAATGAAATTATGGTATCGTATCGTATGGAATTATTGGCCGGGTTGGGCTTGTTACGTCACCAGATGCAAGTCTTTCTATTTTGCGCCAACTTCGCAGTTTTGTCCATAGGTGAAGATGAGATGAAATGATTAGGGTAACACACACAACCCGTCACCGGGAGAACACAATTTCCAATCATGTCTGAAGTCGAATTGGGCAGCGACGATAACCACTGGACCATGAGCTGCAGGAAACTACGACGACTAAGACAACTTAAGGTAAGCTTTTTTTTGTCCTTACCTGTCATTCACTGTGGCGATTGTCAACATAGTCATCAACAACACTGTGTCAGAGAACATTAACTGGGCCATGCGTCAAAGCTTGGAGTCATGGAGTTTGAATAGATCCCCTGCTTATTTTCTTCTGTTAGGCCAGTTTTTAATCTTACAGTCATCCTCAAGCTCTGTGCATCAGCAGTACGTGAAGGTATGAAGAATATTCCTGAAAGCCGACTATGGGAATTTTACAATTCTAGGTTCTCGAGAGATGTCAGATGTCTTTCTACAAACGTCAGCTAAGATTTTGCAACAGTTGTATCACATTCTCCCTTAAATAAAACAAGCATTTCGCAATTCCCTTGGGTGTACACACTCTCTGGACCTGTTAGTCCAATCTGATACGCTTTTCTCACACTTTTGCAGTATGCCAGAACCGATTTCCCTTACAAGTAACCTCTTTCTTAAAATATATCACAGATTCCCAATATCTTACCGATAAATCGAAGACATGCTTTTGCTTTATTAATATCAAGCCAGTGTGACAGTTCTTAATTCTTACCCCACACACCTGACTTCACGCGTCGTCTAATAGTCCAAACTGATGGGGACAAAGATTGCGAAATCTGAAAGACCAAATAAAAAATGACATACTTGGGCGTAGGCAAACTGTCTACAGTCAAGTATATCATCAATCTTAAGGTTCAGTAAAACTGGCATGGTTGCGCGCCATTTATTCAGCAATAATTATGGGTGGGCGCGGTACGTCCGTTCTCTAATTTTGCAACGATCCTTGTCTGTACATCTTCGTGGTGGTAACGGGCGTCACTAATTCATAACTGAAATAAATTCCTTACGAATCCTCGGTCATTACGAAAATTACGAATAATGTGGCCTACATCGTTCAATGCGACGGCTTTATCCGCAAAAAACGGATACAATGTGACGGACAGAATACTATACGAGACACCATCATCGCTAAAAACATTATAGTACAGACAGAAAGTCTATATGCAAGCAGATGTCTAGCATTACCTGTCCTTTGATAAATCAGAAATACTAGAAAGTCGAATCGTTTGTAAAATGTTAGACCCACGAAAAATTATGTAAAGTGCGAAGCTACGCTGACATTTACGGAAACAGAAAATGTATTAAAAATAATGAGAGAATGAAGTGTGATACCTCTTTTTTGTACATTTACGTCTAATGAAAGACAGTATATTAACCAAAAAGCTCTTCAAATATTTCTGGGGTAACAAGCCAACAAGTTGGGTCCATGAAGTAAAAAAGGATTTAGAAAAATAATACAAAAACTGAAGAAACAACTGACAGAAGTGTTTGGGGAAAAGTATTGAATATGGAAGGATTCAAAGGTGTGGAAGTGAAAAAACTGATCTGAAGTTGTCAGAAGATAAGAAGAAAAAACGTAGTGAACAGGTGAAAGAGTACCGCAAGAAAAGAAAAAAAGAAACTAATAACTTCAAATTGACACGTACTCCTTAGTTGTCCCATCCGTGAAGGAAAAACGCGGTGCAGTAAAAGTGTCATGTGGTGTTATCCCCGTTTTTTTAGTCAGTTTCTCATCTGCTCTCACGAGACTGAATATCACAGTCTAAAAAGCCTAAGAGGTGGTCACTGCGAAACGAACGCTAGACCTCCCCGAGTCAGTAGCAGCTCGTGACCTTAACCACTAGACCACGGAAGTTGTCCATAAATCAGTGAACATGATTAAAAACATTGATGTTCCTTCAGTCAAAATAGGGAATATATCCCCTGCAAGGTTCCGGGTTGCTCACTTTTGAAATGGTACGTTTAATTACACGTACACCACAAACAACGCCGCATACTGGTAGCTCCATTCGCCAATAATAAAAAAGCAACACACACACAGTAATAGTCATCACCTTCCCCCACAGATCTTTTTGGTTACGGGTAATATGAAAGGCTTCCTCCGCTTGATATATAATAACGGCTGGCTTTGACCCCACTCAACGAATCTTAACATATGAGGAATTTCGTAGCGTGAATCAATCTCAGCTGCTCCGTACGTTGAAGATCGCATTTACCTCTTCGTCACAGACGGCGAATTCCTTCAGAAAGCGAATCCTGCAGACACGATCCGGTCGAGCGACAGGCGCACAAGTCCTACCTGCGTAAACTGGCGCATACCTGCGGCATTAGATCATTATATAACGTTCCGGTATATGTGTAAGGTTTATCTTCACAGCTGAAGCGAGGCGTGTGCTGCAACAAAACTATGTAAGCAAACAGGACTGTCGAAATCCAGCGGTTCGCATCCCGCCTGTGGAAGAATTTTTCATGCCCTCCCCCCCGTAAGTATGGCAAGGAGAGGAGAGGTGGTGGCGTGAGTGTCCTCATCACACGATTTTGCGCAACAACGTCCTGGGGCTTAATACCCCCAGCAGTCTCGTGGAGTGACGAACGTGATACCGTTGATGTTAATGCGACCTTCAGATGGGTGTACGCTATCTCGGCAGTCCCTTGGCGCTACCGCTATGTGCTGAGACCAGGTTCTTCCCCAACCCCCTCCATGCTCTCACCATTAGATCGGTTAAGCTACGGGAAACGGACGTTTTTACACTGGCTAGTACACTGCTGGCTGTGGTGGAAGGGTGACGTTCACTTCAGGACAGGACGCCATTTCAGTATCATTGGAACAATGGCGACAGAGCAGCCTTTTGCTCGCTCACAATACCTTTGTCGCAAATGCTGCGTCTGTCGCTGCTTCATGGCGGACATTTCATCAAACATTTTAATCGCACAGCTCTAAGTCGCAATACGATCCTACGATTAATCGTTACAACATGAAGAGTAGCAAACATTCTTAAGAGACCTTGATAAAAAAAAAAAGGCACCTGAAAACATCGCCACTGTGAGGGAGACTATCGTCTTGAGTCAGAATCTATTAGAAATTCAACATGCGCTCTGTATACGAATGACCATTCTGTGATTTGTTATGTTTGTATTTAAAATGCCATTCCCGTAAAACACAGGTGGTTCAAAAGATCGGAGATAGGAATCTTTAACGACGAGAAGATACAACTCCGCATATACATCTTTGATCAAGATCCAAAAGCGATAGTGTTTTCTAAACGAAAAGGAGTATTGTCACATAAATGGGTTGGTGAACAAACAGAACTATCGTTTTCGGCCTTCCGGACAGCCTTTCGTAGTTCATGAAAGACCTCTTTACTCACCGTGTGTGGTGTGCCGTAGCTGCGTTGGTGTAATACGGCCATTTTTAAAAAAGAGAAGGCGTAACCGCGACAGCTCACTCCCAAACGTTACATGCACAATCTGCCCGAGTTCTTTCTGCCAGAACTGTGGAGACGCAGCACAAACATGAAATGTGTTTATTTTCAACAGAAAGGTGCAACATCGCACACTGCAAAGGCATTAATGGCAACTGTGAGAAACGTTTTCCCTGAACGCCTCATTCTTTGCTGTGGTGGTGTAACGTGGCCAAGATCACCACATTTTGTCTGGTTGTGACTTTTTCTTGTAGGGTCATTTTTAAGAGCGTGTCTTTATTACCAACACCCAAAGAGGAGGAGCTTTGATTGACCAACAGCTATTGGCTTGAGTTATAAGTAACTTCTGGCAGTGTGTTAGCGAGAATGGTCACCAGCTGGATGGCATAATTTTTCGTAGGGGGCCGTATAAATCAAATAGAAGACGCTAACCTTTCATTTGATATTAGTAAGTGACTTATTTTCTTTATAATCAACATACCAACGTTCGTTTGAAAACTCTCCGTTTCCTGGAGGTTACTGTGTACAACACAAATATGACACGAACAAACCCGTTCGTCACCTGAACTCGACAAATATACAACTCTCACACACCGTGTAAGAAGAAAGCCTTTTCCCATTTGGCGGCTGATCCTACCTATTGGAGCCTCCCAAGCATCAGTGCCATACGGGTCATTCTTTATGTGAACTTCACTGAACAATTCAAACACTAATCTTATTAATAAGAGTTAAAAAGCAAAGAGTATCCTACTGAGGAAAGCGACAAGCTACATACGTAAAACAGATGGAAAAACTGTCCTAGCTAGGTCGCCAACACGAAACGAGACATTTATGAGCTATCGTTGTGGCACTACCCACTTCTTTTTCAGAAAGAAATAAGAAGCCTCCTCCTACTACTACTACCTATGCATTTCCTTCAGTCGAAGCCATTGTACAACCTATGCTGCAAACTTTCAGGTTTACCGTAGCAGAAGTTTGTGCACCACATATGTACAATTAAACACACAGGTAAACAGCAACGTGTGTGGGACGCTGAAACAAAAGACTCGCCACAGAACAACATCGTTCTGTGCACACAGAAAGAGCTCGCATGCTTGAAGCCTAACAAGGTGTTACACACTAGGCCAACGGACTCCAGACAACCGCTTCGTTGGCCGAGGTTTGTTTAGTGTGCATGGGCGGCAAATAGGAAACAGCGAAGCGATTGGCCTTGGTTGCGGTCCGGTCGGTTGGGGGAAATATTAAAGCCTTGGCGGTTAGTTGCCGTTGACGAGGCCCCTCTCCTAAATAGTGTGGACGCCGGGTCGAATGTTCGATGGTTTACCAGCGATTTATTTTATCTCTAGAACGGGTGTGTATTTAAGTCTACCAGGACAGCTACAAGTCGCAATTAGTATGTTCACTGGCCGGTTTCGCCCTGAAAAAGTTAATTTCAACAGTTCATGTTTCCCCTGCAGGCAATGCCTACTCTCCCTAAGGGTCTGTATTTATTGTGTTTGAAAATACAGGGGGGGTGGGGGTGGAGTGCAATATGGACACAACATTAAAGAAGCTAAGTTTTTTTTGTGAACGGGAATGGTCACGGATTCCTACGAATTGCGATTATAAAAAGAAACTAGAACGACTAGACGCTTTGAGGGAAATAACTCGGCTAGAGAGAGGTGCACAATGTGAAAAAAATGGTGTCAATCTTTTTCTTCTTTTTGTGACGATCAGTTCTTGTAGTAAAATAAATGCTCATAATACCGTTCGATGAAATTTTAATTAATACGCTACTTCAAAACATGCACAAATGTGAGCAACGTCGGCAATTTAGCTGAGCCATATCGCGCTACCACGTGGCCAAATCCCTTGGCCCGAAGCCCTTCGTTTGGTGTGAACGAAAAGGCGAACGCCAATGCTGCCGACCAACGTCGGCCGAATCCAGTCGCTGTCGTTCGTCCGCCTAGTGTGTACGAGCCGGAAGACGATCGGAGAAAAGTCTTGGTAGCCACGTTGTGGCATGCACTTACCATGTACCAGAGGGAATCGCTTAAGGGTGTGCGGTGTGTTCGCGCGCAAAGAGAGAGAGAGAGAGAGAGAGAGAGAGAGAGAGAGAGAGAGAGGTGGGGGGGGGGAAGCGCGTCGGAGGTTTTTTCAGTCAGGACGGTGGGGGGACGGCGACCGTGCAAGGTCGGTCGCGTTTACGCTGCCGGCCAGCCATGACGGCTCCCACACCTCGGCCCAGCCCCAGGTTGCCCGCCAATGTGTTCCACCTGCGAGGAACGCGGCTACCTGTAACGCTGCTGGCTAGAAGCAACTTGTGCTTAGTGTAATGGCCTAACCAGTAACGACGGCCCATCTGTTGAGCCGTGTCCTCCCAGAGCTGCCACTGAAAGGTATGTCGAGTCTGCCCAATGTAAATACGCAGTCTAACTACTTACGGGCTTACCTGTTTGGCGACAAGTAGAGGTCACCTCGTGGCTACTGCACGCCTTATCACCCAACAGGAATGCTGTGCAAATAGCCGGGTTTTTCAAGTCGCAGTATTGCAGTACTGTTACCACTTTACGAAGACATGAAGGGAAATTTACCCTGGACGCAACACAAAGGAGCTTCAAAACATCCCACAATCCATTTTAATGGTAGCACTTACACAGGTCATCATCGGAACGTAACGTCAACGTTCAGGATTCTCACTGGACGTAAACCTATTAACGCCGTGCGCAGTTATAATGCTAGATTTTGTGCTTCCTGTCTTTTATTTTAATGTTGGCTTTTGTCTTAGTGGGATTTTGCAAAGGTTCCATGAGGACTTATACGCTTTTTTATGTGTACTCTTCCATAAAAGAGGCCGAATAACTGAAGGCGAAAAATTACTTACGTTACACATTACAGGAAAACGCCTACATTGTGCACAAATACGAACAAAAACTGATGAAACAGTTTTCAGTAAAATTCCTTTAACAGTGAAAACGATCGGCTCTACCAAAGCAGAAAAGTACACGTTTTACTCACGTTAATTAGTAGTAAGAGAGAACACAAAACATCATGGATGAGATAAAGAGGATCTGATGCCTTTTAAATATTGTTTGATACGTCTTTCACTTTTCAGCAGTGTGGGAATTTAGCACATAACTTGAATCAAGAACTTCCGTTATAATTTTTACTTTGGCCACTAATAAATTGTAATACTATATTCCGACGTATTTTTTTATCACGGATGATTTTCAATGTTCGTTACTGGGGTAAATGAAGAGGAACTGAATCGATGAGCCGCCTATTTCTGACGTCTAGTGCATCAAACTAAATGAAGATCGATCTGAATTTTGTCATGCTATAAATCGCGCTCGTATGTAATGTACTCTCATGGGTACGAAACAAAACATCACTTCCTGTCAGTATATACGTAAATTATGATTTTATTGCGTATACCTGTAAGAAAAATTATGAAAGTTTAATCTTTCTTTTCGATTATCCTGTTCTGTTGAAGTTTTTCATTTCGATGACTAGTTTGAAGGCAGCTGTCAACAACAATCTGTTCTCTGCACTTATCTTTATCTTAGCGTAATTACTGCACTTTCCATTTGAACTTGCTTAAGGATTGTCTCTATTTGTGTCCACAGTCCTGAAATATTTTAGAATGGAGAACATTTTCCGTCTGGGCTCATACTAACAAGGGAACCTCCCCATCGCACCCCCCTCAGATTTAGTTATAAGTTGGCACAGTGGATAGGCCTTGAAAAACTGAACACAGATCAATCGAGAAAACAGGAAGAAGTTATGTGGAAATATGAAAAAATAGGCAAAATATACAAACTGAGTAGTCCATGCGCAAGATAGGCAATATCAAGGAAAGTATGAGCTGAGGAGCGCCGTCGTCCCGTGGTTAGCGTGAGCAGCTGCGGAACGAGAGGTTGTTGGTTCAAGCCTTCCCTCGAGTGAAAATTTTAATTTTTTATTTTCGGTTTACATGACAAACTTATGTTTTCATCACTTTTTTGGGAGTGATTATCACATCCACAAGAAAACCTAAATCGGGCAAAGCAGAAGAATCTTTTTACCCATTCGCGAAGTGTATAAGTTAGGTGGGTCGACAACATATTCCTGTCATGTGACGCACATGCCGTCACCAGTGTCGTATAGAATATATCAGACGTTTTCCTGTGGAGGAATTGGTTGACCTATGACCTTGCGATCAAATGTTTTCGGTTCCCATTGGAAAGGCACGTCCTTTAGTCTACTAATCGCACGGTTTTGCGGTGCGGTCGCAAAACACATACACTAAACGTATTACAGTGAACAGAGACGTCAATGAACGAACGGACAGATCATAACTTTGCAAAAATAAAGAAAGTAAACTTTTCACTCTAGGGAAGACATTAACCAAGGACCTTTCGTTCCGCAGCTGCTCACGCTACCCACGGGACCCACGGGACCACGGCGCTCCTGAGTTCACACTATCCTTGATGTTGCCTATCTTGCGCATGGGCTATTCAGTTTTTATATTTTGCTTATTTTTTTTCATAGTTCCACACAACTTCTTCCTGTTTTCTCGATTGATCTATATTCAGTTTTTCAAGGCCTATCCACTGCGCCAACTTATATCTAAATTTGAGGGGGGTGCGATGGGGAGGTTCCCTTGTAAGTGCTCTTTTAGAGACGTGCCGACGACTCTTGTCTAATAAACACGAAACAGGTAAACATGGTTAACACGGGACAGTGGTCTCTTGAAAGGAACGATTGCATTGACGCACTTCACAGTGAGCTATCACTCGAGAATAACGCAATAGGCCGAAATCGCGATCGGACACCCTCTAACTTTTACTACCCGTACTTCAATTACTTATTATATTATTCCTCGATGTTTCGATATGTCCTACCTCTTTTAGTATAGGTGTGACCAAGCTCTCCTCCATTCGATTCAAACTTCATCAGCGACACGACGTATCCACCCAATCCCTTCTGTAACTGCCTTATTTTGTGTGTACTGTTCATCGCTGGTGTTTCATTTCCGTATAACGCCACACTCGATCGTCCTACACACATACAAAAATAAAGACGAGAACCAGTATCAAAAGTTGATATGTTTCCCCCATAGTCGCTAAAAACCCCTCCGGCGATAGGAGAGAGTGGAAAGAAGCGTAAGCAATGTAGAAGGAATTACTACAATCCAGACACAACGAACACTGGACTTCGTCCAGCTTACGGCGTGCGAAACTAATGAGCGCAGTCTTCTGAGAAACCGGCACCGCCTAGGTTCCGTGCCGAATGGGCCATTGGGGAGAAACAACCTCTGGCCTGTTGCACTAGCCAGAAACGCAACCCGATGTGCGCAGCTCCTGCTACGCTTGCTGAAAGTTGATGTCCGTCCGTGAAGGCTTTTAGTGCAATTGCTGAGTGTCCCATTCCTGTTGCGTCTCCGAGAGCCGAGACGTGAGGACCAATGAGGCGACAAAACTCTAGCCTGTTGTTTCTCGTTTACTACACGATATTAGCAGTTTCTAGATCTTGTCGATGGGAAAGCAGGCACGGCAACGTGAGGATCTTGTGCACTGCGAACTACAATGAAACTTCGAGTAAATGATTTTTTACTGTGCGTTGCCAAGGGCAATTAAATTAAACGATGGTGCATAAAATCTCCATTGTCATATTTCGAAAGGTTTGTCTACTACGTGGGCCACAGTTTTTACGTTTAGCTTGTTGCTAACCTCTTTTCTGCTAATCAATACTTGCGCCTTTCATTTATTATTTAGTATTTTAAAACTATGTGCAGTTCCTTAGGAGAGCGTTACGACCAAACGCGAGTAACTCGCGCAAAAACTGGAAGCCATTACGAGAAATTAATAAACCATGTAGCTGTTGAACTGCAGGCGGGACATCAAGTGTGGTCATGGTGCTGCTAGAATAAACTCCACTTGGATCATCCCCAACGGAAACGGGGACGAACTACAGACACAGTGCTTTCTCGATGATGCGCATATAGGATACTGGTGCTTCAAGTGCTGCTATTGCTGTGGTTGTCTTCAGTCCAGCGATTGGTTTGAAGCAGCTCTCCATGCAAGTTTATCCCGTGCAAGCCTCTTTATATCTGCATAAATGCTGAAACCTATATTCATTTGAATGTGCTTACTGAAGTCGAAACGTCGCCCTCTCCGCTCCCCCACTCCACTGTCAAATGAATTACTCCTTGATGTCTCAGAATGTGACCTAACAATCTTCCGTCAAGTTCTGCGAATTATTTTCTCTCTGTAACTAACCAGCTCTATGACTACTTTAATTTAAAAGCAGTGAAAACCTTGAGTTTTACAGTACTTTTTTTATGTACAAAGGAAATAGCGGTGTTTTGCATTCGATATACGTTATCATCGATATCATTAACGACATTTGTCGGAAAGTCAATATCAGCACCACAGAAAATATTGCCATATGGACTAAACTGACAGCACCAGTTGCATTTTAAATACCACGACCTCTTTGCCCCCCCCCCCCCCCCCCCCCAAAATCGTTATTTGTCAGACGTTGTTCTGTATTTTCTCTGGACGTCTGACAAATACCCATTGGCTAATGACCTTGGGGGCTGAAACCGGTCTTGGTGTTTACAAGTGCAACTGGCGCTCTCAATTTGTTCCAAATCACGCTCTATATGCTCTATATGCTGACAAGAAAATTTTGCCAGCACTACATACTTAGCAGAAAACGATTTCTGTACAAAGCAACACGACCACAGTACGCAATAACTAACGTCTTGTCTGAATGGTCGAGACAGGCTTTCAGCGAGTAAAGAGTGTAACGCTGTATCTGCCAAACTCTCTGATAGTTCAGGTGACACACGCACATTAAAGCATAAGAGGTTAAAGAATGACATTGGAGTAGAAAGTAGCGAGTCGTCGGTGGTCAGTTCCAGTGAGAGAGAATTGGTGCAGATTAGCGGCTGAACAGATAACAATGATACAAAAGGTAGTTTCCATTATGTACTTTTGTTAAAACTGTTAATTTGCGGCAATATGGACGAGAGGGAGTCGCCGAAGGCTTAGGGAAGAGTTTAATCTCCCTAACCTTGTTCCCACAGGGAGACGACGATCAGTGCTCGTGCCAGAGCGATAGAATGTTCCTACGTGTATCAATTCGGGGAACGTCCGAGAGAAGTGCTAGAAGGCCTGGGTAGAATTTCAATAATATTTTTGTCTGATACAACTTGAAGTATGTAATAAAAAGTCTGGAGTCGCATGCTATTTATTTTTAGATGGTCTACTGCCGATAAATTCAAAGCCGTAACAACAAACGCAAAAATATACTCCTTACCCTCGTTGCTTTGGTTCATTTACGATTTCCCTCGAAACATCCCGGCCCTTGCCATTTTCGTGCTCTTCAATCCTCCTCCCTTTTAGTTTCTCGCCTGTCACATAACTGCGTACCCGTGGCTCTAGGATGGTGGTTATCACAGAAACAACGGATTTTTCGGTTATATCGGTTTGTTTCCACGTCAGTTTAACTGGTTAACCACTCAAAATAACCGGTTTCTGGAATAACCGATTTTCGTTTTTTTTTAATCCCTGGTACTTCCTGCAACAAACTCAGAAATCTAACAAAGATTAAAAAATTCTGACACTCAGTTTCAAGATAGAAAAATCAAAATATTAAATTAAATAGGCACATAAAATTAAACTTAGTTCGTCCACTGTTCGCAGCTTTTCTTGAGAAGCTCAGCAACTGATTCTAATTTATTGAAACTCTGCTCAAAAACCATGGTGTAATCGGGAATCACAGCATCCCATTTTCTATTATAACGCAATATTACAAACGCACGCAAATTTTACTGATAAAAATTACTCTTTTTAAAAAAAAGTTTATTTAGAAAAATTTTAATACTGCTGCTATCGCTAATTGATACTTTTTTTTAATACTCGGTTATAAGTAACAAAAATCAAAAACACCTGTTATAACAGAGACCAAACAAATACCGAAAAATACTGGTTATTCAGAACTAAAATACCGTTACCGGTTGTGACCGGGCGATTTTGCCCATCCCTACACGGCACGCGCTCCGCTGCCAGACCCTACTTAATCCTAGGATGCATGGTGCCGAAAACACACATGAATGCATATGCAGGGCCTCCAAGGCCCTGCCGTAATTTAAAATTTTTCTCTTTTCATATAATCATTCTTTGGAGTTAAATTTATTTCTGTCAAATTTATTGTCATATTGAAAGATTCCTAAGATACAGTAACAGGATCTGGTGGGCCTGATTAACATTTTATTAATTTTTTAAAAATTTCTTAAGAGTGAATTTTTATTAGTTACATCCATTTACATACAACATATACAAATAATTTTATTAATTCACTTATAAGTTGCAGTTTACATTTTATAACATTTATTACAACCAATTTCTTCAATTAAAACATACTCATTATTCACAATATTATGTATATAGGCAATATTTTGACAAAAAGTTATTATTCATTGTTCACATAAAATTGTATTTTTCTTAGTTTTCAACATGTGACAAACAAGAAGCACAAAGAACGCCACTATGTTCCTTACAAATGTTGGTTTTACACTTAATACTTATCATAGCACTTCTTTTCCTGTGTTTATTATATGGACAATAATTGCATCTTTTTCTTTTTCCTGAAACAGGTAGTTGGTTCGGCAATATGACATCTTTTTGAACACCACATCTTTGCATGGCATCAACGATTTTCTTTGGAAGATTAGGGATCTGAATACGAAGTTCCATTAGTGGTCTTACCATTTCCTCTGCTAAATCTCTTACGAACAAACGCCTTTTATTCACTTCCTCCACTATGGTATGTCAGATGTTGGGCGGAAAATAAAATTTCACTGTTCATTGCTGCGACGTCTATCATATTCATCCATAATGCAAATGGCCATCTTCCTGTTTGTCTCTTGCAAGTGTAATAACGAATTTTCTGGTCCATTTGATCTACTCCACCATTCGTAGAGTTATAGAACTTTATTATATCTGGTTTCCTTTTTGCATGAGTTTCATCAATGTTTCTGTTGTGATGCATTGTGCTAATGAGAACTACAGACTTTTTCTTTTTGGGAACATAGTTCACCATTGTAATGTCACCTCTAAATGCAAACAAAGAGGAATGAATCGCCCTTGAGGCAGATGGTTTCATATCATTCGGAATTTCTGGTTTATTTTGTTCGATTGCTCCCACCACTGTAATTCGCTTCTGAAGCATCTCTTCTGCCAGTTGCACACTAGTAAAGAAGTTGTCAACAGCAAATTTTTTTATGATCCTTCAATGCTTTTAGCAAGATCTTTCACCACATTCTATCCAAGATTTTTCTGAATAGGTTCATGGGGCTTCCTTCCCGTGTAAACAATTCCGTCTGAAGCATATGTAGATGTAGCATCACACAACCAAAATATTTTTATGCCATACTTGGCTGGTTTAGAGGGCATATACTGGGTGAAGCTGCATCTTCCACGGAATGGGGCTAGCTGTTCGTCAATTGTGAGCGAATCATTGGGAATCGTTCTATTTCTACACTTGTCAAGAAATAGTTCCCATACATAGCGAACAGTTGCAAGTTTGTCATCTGCAGATCGAACTTCACGGGTACGCCTGTCATCAAATTTAATCATTATCCTTATATCCTCGAATCTATTTACTGACATGGTGGGCTTATATGTAGGATTTGCCTTTTCATTCAAGAATAATTCTCTAATAGGGACATCCCAACTCTTCTCAATACCAGTGAGCAGTAAAATACCAAGAAAATCCTCCATTTCAGCAAGCGAAATGTTTTTCCACTTTTTACCACGTAAAGCAGCCACTCTTCTGCCTTCAATATGTGTGCAGTTGATGATTTCCTCTAGTATTTCCTTGGAGATGAAATAGGCATCCTTAGGTTTACATGTTTTCAAACCACGGGCTGGACCAGGTGCCTTCTTTACGATATTATGGACAGGCATACGAAAAGTTGCATGAGGATCTAATTTCCTAATCGTACCATTCCGACTAATGTATGTGTGGTCTTCTATACCTTTTTGTGGTGGTTCTTCATTTTCAGACTCTGATGAAGTAATATTATCGGAAGGACTGTAATCTGCCTCAATACTCACATCTGCAGGTTCATTTGCTGATTCTTCACTACTTGCATCTTCAAAAATATTTCCTTCCTCGCAAGAATCCTCATCTTCAAACCACTGAGCCACAACACTTTCAAAATTAGCAGCATTTGCACGTACTGACTCTCTTGCTTTGCGTGTCGAAGCCATAGCAAAAGGCGTGTCTCTCGAACAGCAGCTTGTGCAGCACTAAACGAGTCATACTCGTAATAATATGGGCCTTGTAACAACAAACAAACTACAGTAACAATGAGGCTAACAAGAGCAGTACAGGATAACAATACTTGCAATAATAAAACATTTGATAACAAAAAGATCAATAATACACCGACATCGCCAATATGTGAAAGTAGTGTGTATTATCTTTTAGTTGTACTATTACTACTACAGCTACTGCTGCTGTTGGCACTCCTGTTGTTGTAAATACCACTACAGTTATTGTTGAATTAATAACTACTCCCAAACAAATGTTGAAGACAATATAGGCTAAAGAACATTTATAAATGTGTGAGGGCTTCTGAAGCCCTGCTTATGCGTTCACGGTGTATGGGTAAAAGTCTTGAATTATACAGAAAACTTAAAAAGGTATCTCGTTCAGACTTGATAGGAGGAATGTCACACTGTTAGTGAAAGAGTACTGAAAAGCAATTTGAAATCAAACAAAAAATTAAAGAATTTTTTTAAAAATGAAGACATACCAGGGCCTCGGAGGCCCTGTATATGCATCCTAGGGTTAACGCCACTGCACGCGTCCTTCTCGGTGCTGTGAACGCTAGTGTGTCTTCCGCGGGCTACCCTCGCGTGTGGCGGCGGTCGTTGGCCGCTGCTTATCGCCGCCTAATAGCAGCTCATCCGGCCCGCTCGCCAAACACCACACCACTTCGTGCGAACATCGTGCCGGACGTTAAACACTCGTTACTGCTATCCCCGAGGGTGCCATGAGCTGAAACGAAGCTCAGTTTCTGCAATGCTCTGTTTGCAATCCCCGACTCTTCGGAACTCACCCGATTAAAATTTGTAAATATATGCCGTATTTTGTCACAACATTTTCCACGTGTATAGTTCGAGAATGTAGAACATTTGTTCACTTAATGAAACGTAAAAATAAAATAGCGTTCGATTACATAATTAAAATCGTGCCCGAGCAGGACTCGAGCCCTTAACCTTGGCTTCCGCGGCAGACCCTTCGAAAAACGAATGAACTATCCAGACACGTTTCACGACCAGTCTTGTCGCAGGGTCCGGCACACAATTTCAATCTGCCACAAAGTTTCAAACAGCGGACACTCCTCTGCATAATGATTCATCCTGAGTACGCAAATGATGCCTCGTAATATGAACTATAAAATCGGAAACCTTCTGGCCCCTAGATCGTGTACCTAAAACCCACCCATGTCCTTCACAGTGTCTGATTGTACGTGACACTGTTGATGGTGATACATCCGTCGGATAGGGGAAGTTAAAAACGGAAGCGCATGTGGCGTAGCGATAACCAATAACGATTACGAAACTGCAACGTTAGTATTCTTTTTGCTGCTCACTCGGGCCCGGTGTCTCGTGGTAAAAGGCGTGCCTGCAAACAAAGAGCGCTTTATCGGATCCCAGTCGTTCAACGTTCTTTTTCCTGCCTGCCTTTAATCTTCACCTCTGAAGAATGTGAAGATTCGCAAGGAAATACACGTGGTTCGGATTCCACGTTAACCTGTAGGTCCCCTTTCGACTTCTGGATTACTGGGGGCATACATTTCGACGACGTGGCGTCCAACTGGAAGACTTGCACCGGAGCGTTGAGCCACACGAAATTATTATTGCAGTGCCGCGGTGGCACTCAGAACGCGTTGCCGGTCTCGGAAGTTTCCTACCTGTCGCCTCTGTGCTACTTTTCTGGTTGCAGGCACAGTCAAGCGCAGACAACCTCTGCAGATTTCAAAGCACACACCAACTGTGATTTAACCCGGTCACTTCCCGAACACCAACAGAGATGAAATTTTCTATAGCCTTTCAGAACAACAATGGTTTCCCGCAGAACGAGTTTCAGTTTCATACACGTAGTTTTTAGAATTTATTGGAAATCATCTAAAACCTAAAATTTATACACCCTCATTAAAAATTTAACAAACTGAAACATTAACAGGCTTTTGTAAATACATCTGAGGATGAAATTAGAATGAAATCCAGACCTTTATCTGCTTACAGGCGTTGATAAATATCAACGGGAATCGGTAGAATAACTGACGCGAGTAATGAGTATAGTGGACAGGGGCACTACAAATGTAGTGTGTGGATAGTAAAGTTGTAGATGTCGATCTCACGGGGAGCATGTCAGAGATAAGTCCCTGCAGTCGCACTATCCTGTGTGTCCTCGGTGGCTCAAACGGATAGAGCATCTGCCATGTAAGCAGGAGATCCCGGGTTCGATCCCAGTCGGGGCACACATTTTCAACTGTCCCTGTTGATATTTAGCCTGGAAGCATAAAAAGGTCTTGATTTCATTTTAATTTCATTCTTCGAGGGCTGTAAGATTCGTTGCTAAATAGTCAAACAGTATTTTATTTTTAACAGAAAAAATACGTAATGTTTTAGTTTTATAAAAGTAATTACTATTTTCAGTTGCGGACATTATTGTTTTAACTTTTTATGCTGTCGGAGTGCGTGAGGGTCTGACTGCAGCATGTGTGTTAAGAATGGGCCTTGAAATTTGTTAATAATTTGTTGCTTGAGCGTGTGAATCATTTTGTAATCGAACAGTGAGTCACATAATTATATGATACGATTTGCTTAAAGTAAAGTACCTGATTTAAAAACACTGTGAGTAAAATCTTTACTTCTGTCCTTAAGACTAGTAAAACTGAGGTGATTTTCAGTTTATCTGCTTTTCGAAAAGTTCGAAGTATTGAAAACTGCTGTATTAAAATAAATTCGTAATTGGGGATTAGTCAGGAAGGGGTATTACCTGGTTGTCTGCAAAAAGCTACGGGGCTGATTGGCTACAATATGTTCCAGCCAAACAGAACTGAGAACAATGACGCTTTCTGGAGGGGAGAGAGTTGCACGCGCTCGTCTGGAGGATTTATAATTCAGAGGACATATGTTTCTATCTTCAACTAATTTTGCAAAAATTTTGGGAGTTGCTTATGCTGACAAGGGAACCTTCCCATCGCACCTCTGTCAGATTTAGTTATAAGTTGGCACAGTGGATAGGCCTTGAAAAACTGAACACAGATCAATCGAGAAAACAGGAAGAAGTTGTGTGGAACTATGAAAAATATAAGCAAAATATACAAACTGAGTAGTCCATGTGCAAGATAGGCAACATCAAGGACAGACTGAACTCAGGAGCGGCGTGATCCCGTGGTTAGCGTGAGCAGCTGCGGAACCGGAGGCCCTTGGTTCAAGTCTTCCCTCGAGTGAAAAGTTTACTTTATTTTCGCAAAGTTATGATCTGTCCGTTCGTTCATTGACGTCTCTGTTCACTGTAATAAGTTTAGTGGCAGTATTTTGCGACCGCACCGCAAAACCGGGCGATTAGTAGGAGACGAAAGGACGTGCCTCTCCAATGGGAAGCGAAAACATTTGATCGCAAGGTCATAGGTCAACAAATTCCTCCACAGGAAAACACGTCAGATAATGTTTGTCTGAAAATAAAAAATTAAACTTTTCAGTCGAGGGAAGACTTGAACCAAGGACCTCTCGGCCCGCAGCTGCTCACGCTAACCACGGGACCACGGCGCTCGTGACCTCACACAATCCTTGATGTTACCTATCTTGCACATGGACTACTCAGTTTGTATAATTTTGCTTATTTTTTTCATAGTTCCACACAACTTCTTCCTGTTTTCTCGATTGATCTGTGTTCAGTTTTTCAAGGCCTATCCACTGTGCCAACTTAAACTAAATCTGAGGGGGGTGCGATGGGAAGGTTCCCTTGTGAGAAGCAGATGACGATATTCAGTTTAAACAAGTTTTCTGAACTTCTGAGAACTTGGGAGAATTTTGTGACTTTCATTTGATTGGCAACTGAATGTTGGTTAACAGTGCAGTACTGAGCGAACATACTAAAACTAATAACCATTTTGTGAAGTTCCAAACTGTTTACTGACATGTACAATTTGTGGTTCTTAGAACAGCATGTCACGAATTTGATACTTATTCTGGCTACGGTACCACTGAAAGAATGTCCTGCGTTAGCGAATGTCATGGTACAAAATATGAGCAAGTATGTTTTTTTGCGTCAAGAACTGTATATTGAATTGGCTTGGTACCGTAAAACTGTGAATATAGCACAGCCATTTTAGACAAGAACCTGAGTTATTTATTTTCCTGAGACAGGACCGTTATAACGAACCCTCTTTGCAGCAGGAAAGAACGTTTTATGCACCATAGAGACACGCTTTGTGCGGCCCGCTTTAAAACAAATTTTTCTCGCTGTACCACATTTTTCGTCGCTTCAGTGGAGGCTATGGCTCTTAGACATTCACGAAGGTGAGTGAGTAAAGTTGCAATAGACAAACGACACAGCGTTGCCGCAAGCCCTTGATAAATTTGTAGAGCTCACGACTTCACGTGTGCTCCCGCAGAAGCTCTCGTTATTCGAGGGCTATTCGGAAAGTAAGGAACGATAGATCGCGAAATGGAAACCACAGTGAAAATAAAAACTGTTTTATTTGCGAAAGTTAGCTAGAACTTCCAGCTACTTATCTCCATAGTCGCCTATCCGACTTAAAGGCAGCCGCCAGTGCTTTCCGCCAATTCTCTAAGCTGGCCTACAGCTCGTTGTCTGTGCCAAAATGTTGTCTTCATAGCCAGCGCTTCATGTGAGCAGAGATGAAAATCAGAGGGAGACAATTACGGGTTGTATTGTGGGTAATCAAACATTACCAACTGAAAACGATGCAGGAACATCTTCATTGCCCCTACAGAATGCGGCTGAGAATTGTCTTAAAGAAAAAAGCCCACGACAGTTATGTAATGTTGGCTGCATAGCTTCAGGCGAAATTTCTCACCAGGCCCTCGTACTTGGCAGGAGACACTATTGCTCTAGGTATCTATGTGCTCCCTGTGTGGTCAGACCAGAAAAGAACGACGGAACGCGATCGACGGTCATACTAGAGACACTGCCCAACACATCTGTGCAAAACTTCAGAGGATTTTCACCGTGGTTTCCATTTCGCGACCGATCGTTCCTTACTTTCCGAATAACCCTCGTACATACCATGGACAAAAAACGGAGATCCAGCAAACAGCTTTTATCCAACAGAAAGCATCAAAACAGCGCACGTTCCTATGCAAAGAGAAATATACATACTAGATACAAAATTAATGTATCGCACCTGGAATTATTAAATGGTAATCTCGCCGTCATACGGTGAACTTAGAACCCATTGTTCTCCACAGGGTTTCAGACTGAGTGCATGTATCACACTAGTGATGGTAATACGTCTGTCGGATGGGGACGTAAAAATCGGCAGTGCCCTTGATAAATTTGACACCAGTAGGTTAGGTCACGTGTCGGAGTTCGGTTCCACAGTACATCACTGCCGCCAGCCACCTTCAGCAAAATAGAGCCCTAAACTAGGCCCTAAGTTAAACACTTAATATGCAAGTCGCCAAAACGTCGTGGAACAGGACTCTTGTACAAGACAGTGTGTCATATGAAACGTAAGACACACTAGTAGGAATGCTTGGGTGAATGATATGAAACGATCTCAGGTATTCATACGTTGGTACCGCAAATTGCAGGTTTCATTTTCATGGTAAAAAACTGCAGTTTGTGAACGAAATAGCTTACAAAATACTTTTTTAAAGGTTTGTGATAGAAGATTACTCAATTGTGTGATTAGTGGCAGGTTGGACTAACAGGCTCATCGAAGGTATACAAGGTTTTCGGAAATTTCGCTACATACTTACAGGAGTTGAAGAAGGGAATGAATACAAAATATTTTGAATAGGAACGTACTGTTTCTGTTTTACGATAGTTTCGGATCAGATGTGTAACTCATCTACTTCTGCTTAAGGAATTTAATTAGACGTGATGAAGTATAATCATTAGGTAACAATTGGAAAGAAAACATAACGAAACATCAGTTTATCAACTGAACATTATGTTTTATAATACTCGAAAACGTTACTGCGCGTACGGAACAGTACTGATGCACTACAACAGCGGCTCGATGTGACGACCATCAACACTGTTACAGACATTGTACGCCGGCCGGAGTGGCCGAGCGGTTAAAGGCGCTACAGTCTTGAACCGCACGACCGCTACGGTCGCAGGTTCGAATCCTGCCTCGGGCATGGATATGTGTGATGTCCTTAGGTTAGTTAGGTTTAAGTAGTTCTAAGTTCTAGGGGACTTATGACCACAGCAGTTGAGTCCCATAGTGCTCAGAGCCATTTGAACCATTTGAACAGACATTGTACCTACGAAGCACGTTCTGATACACACACTCCGTCCCACCTGGTGGGTCTGGCTCTGAGCACTATGGGACTCAACTACTGTGGTCATAAGTCCCCTAGAACTTAGAACTACTTAAACCTAACTAACCTAAGGACATCACACACATCCATGCCCGAGGCAGGATTCGAACCTGCGACCGTAGCGGTCGTGCGGTTCCAGACTGTAGCGCCTTTAACCGCTCGGCCACCTCGGCCGGCCGTCCCACCTGGTGTCATCAATTTCTAGTGAAGCGGCTAGAACTCTTGTCAGCATATCTTTGTGTCTCTACAGCAGTCTCGTAAATTAAACTTTGCATACGTCCCCACAAGATTTAGTCCCTGGTAGTTCACGCCACCCTGTCAGCTCTACTGCATAACAGGACAAGTAACTTTGAGGCTTCTCTCTTTCCCGCGGCAGACGTGAACGCGTTGCAAACGTGAACCGAAACGTCGTACGAAGGATACGCTACGTTTCCGGACATGTGTCCCTATTCAAAATATTATGCACTCACTCTATTCTACAAGTCCTATAAGTTTGTAACGGCAATTTCCGAACATCCTACATAGCGTGAATCCGAACTCTTCCACATTATTTCGGAAGACATTAAGTGATACTTTCGAAATATTTTGGTATAAGTTAACCGTGGTCTCCGATGCCTCGTTACAGATTAATAAAACAATTATGGTTTATCCGGTTGGTTTAACCCAATTGTTTCTGTAAAAGTATCTTCATAACAGTGAAAAAAGTGTAACAAGCAATCATTCTAACACGGGAGCACGCGGTTTCTCCCAGCCTACATGCAGATGCGAAAGTGCTGCGGTGCAGTCGCCGTCGCTGTGAGATCAAATAATGCATCGTCGTCGTGCCGCTCACCCATTGCATTTAGTGAACCCATACACGAGGTGCATTTCGGCCATCTCTTCAGGAGCAAACCCATCCGTAAAACCAACGTCGAGGGAGGAAACAGCACTACTGAATGCAAGCTTGAGGGGGAAGAGTAAAGGGGCATTTCTGTTATGAACGGTAATAATAAAGAATTTGTATTTGAAATGGAAGCAGGAATTTGGCGTCCAATATGTAATTAGAAACAAGCAGACGTGCATTATTCATAAAAAATGCTGATGAGTTTAAAATTACGAGATGTAGATATTTCAAATTGAACAACAAAAAAATGATCTTAGGGTGATTTGAATCAATGCACGAATGATCGCGTTAGCTTTAAATTGCATTACACTACCGATTGCGCTACACGTTCAATGTAAGTTCGTTTGTGAACTGCATTATATACAAGGTTGGGAAGACTTCAAAACCAATTATCTCTGTAAATTTATGAAAAACATTAAGAACAGTCTATTTATCGGCACTTTATAATCGTGTCCCATGCGCGTGTTCCACTACGGAACAGAAAGCAGCCTCAGCCATTTTCATACCGCGCATTTAACTGCGTGACAATCAGAGCACAACGCTGCAAAGGCTGTGACTGTACACAATTTTTTAAATAAAAACTACATAGCTAAAGAGTGATTAAGAAAAACGTTGATGGCTGTTAATACATTTGAATATCTTAAAGTTTCATTTAACGTAACTTAGTAATAAGATATGTAATACGTAAGTAGGCCCTACTTCCAAGAACGTAACACCACCACTGTATGTGTGCTACGGCTTCTGACCAATCATCGCGTTTGTGTATTTTTACATCAGGTTTATTCTTATGATGAACGGATTATAGCGACCCGAATAGAAGCGTCAAATGTATTACTTCGCTTGTATTAGGGCTGTACTCAAGAACCTTGCCTATTTTGTATGTCGCCTTTTGCTTATAACAAATCTATGTAATTCTCATAGTTAAGTATTGTCATTCGCTTTTCGTAATAAAACTCATTAATACGAAATGTTTGAATGTTGTCTAGCGATCCGAGGAAGCAGGTTTCCTAGACACCCCATATTCGACGACTAGGCAGGATTTAACAGCAACCCATCACAATCATCTCGCGCTGCAATGTCGAAAGTAAGGTCATACAACAGATGTCATGCGGCCTATCAACCGAAACACATTTCGTTTGCAGGGTCAATTATGCGAACAAACATGTCAGTGATCAAAATATAATCACTCCCTGCTGTGTTTTACTTAACAGTTACATTTCGCAAACTGATTCGAAGAATCGGTTAGTTATTTCAGTTTATTATAATATCAGTTACCCTTTGTCCCCTCGTCGTATGCCCATTTTCGGCACGTAATTCCTTCGAAATACTTAAATTTATGTTCTTCACAGCCCCATTTACCGTCTTATTTGTTATAGAAAGGAAGTGCATTTCCTGCTTCACTTTTCAGCAGCTGTGCACGAGAGATGTCGTCTCCTGTCTTCATATGATGACATTCATTCGCAAGCAAGTTGAGAGAATTTCTTTGTAACTGTATCTATGAGGTGCATTCAAGTTCTTAGGCCTCCGATTTTTTCTCCGGACTGGAAAGAGATATAAACATGTGCATTGTTTTAAAATGAGGCCGCGTTCATTGTCAATACGTCCCAGAGATGGCAGCACCGTACGGCAGATGGAATTTTACCACCAGCGGCGAGAATGAGAACTGTTTTAAATACTTAAAGTGGCGACGTTTTCCGTACTTCAACAGCGTGCAATCATTTGTTTTCTGAATTTGCGTGGTGTGAAAACAATTGAAATTCATCGACAGTTGAAGGAGACATGTGGTGATGGAGTTATGGATGTGTCAAAGTGCGTTCGTGGGTGCGACAGTTTAATGAAGGCAGAACATCGTGTGACAACAAACCAAAACAACCTCGGGTTCGCACAAGCTGGTCTGACGACATGATCGAGAAAGTGGAGAGAATTGTTTTGGGGAATCGCCGAATGACTGTTGAACAGATCGCCTCCAGAGTTGGCATTTCTGTGGGTTCTGTGCACACAATCCTGCATAACGACCTGAAAATGCGAAAGTGTCACCCAGGTGGGTGCCACGAATGCTGACGGACGACCACACGGCTGCCCGTGTGGCATGTTGCCAAGCAATGTTGCCGCGCAACGACAGCATGAATGGGACTTTCTTTTCGTCGGTTGTGACAATGGATGAGACATGGATGCCATTTTTCAATCCAGAAACAAAGCGCCAGTCAGCTCAATGGAAGCACACAGATTCACCGCCACCACAAAAATTTCGGGTAACCGCCAGTGCTGAAAAAATGATGATGTCCATGTTCTCGGACAACGAGGGCGTAATCCTTACCCATTGTGTTCCAAAGGGCACTACGGTAACAGGTGCATCCTACGAAAATGCTTTGAAGAACAAATTCCTTCCTGCACTGCAACAACAACGTCCGGGAAGGGCTGCGCGTGTGCCATTTCACCAAGACAACGCACCCGCACATCGAGCTAACGTTTCGCAACAGTGTCTTCGTGATAACAACTTTGAAGTGATTCCTCATGCTCCCTACTCACCTGACCTGGCTCCTAGTGACTTTCGGCTTTTTCCAACAATGAAAGACACTCTCCGTGGCCGCACATTCACCAGCCGTGCTGCTATTGCCTCAGCGATTTTCCAGTGGTCAAAACAGACTGCTAAAGAAGCCTTCGCCGCTGCCATGGAATCATGGCGTCAGCGTTGTGAAAAATGTGTACGTCTGCAGGGCGATTACGTCGAGAAGTAACGCCAGTTTCTTCGATTTCGGGTGAGTAGTTAATTAGAAACAAAAATCGGAGGCCTTAGAACCTGAATGCACCTCGTGAAGTGCAACTACACAGTCTTTCTCTAGTTGTTCGCATCGAATAATTTCTGAATACCGGATGGTGTAGAAATTTTACACGCTCGATATTTTCTTTACCATTTATGAGGCACCAAGTGAGCCACACCTTATCTGTGAAAAATTCACTACGTAATTCACACAATGATAATTAAAAATTTGCAACAATACAAACTGTAGTCACACCTTTGTCTCCCTCTACAATTTTAAATCCACCTCCTCAAATTCCCTCGATTACCAAATTTCATATCCTTGTCTCTGGATGTGTCCTACGAGCTGGTTCCGTCTTTTAGTCGCTTTGTACCATCAATTCTTTTCTCCCCGATTCGATGCAGTTCCTCTTCCTGAATTATCTGACCTTCAGAATTGTTATGTAGTACCACAGTTCAAAAGCTTCTGTTTTCCTCTTTTCTGTACAGTTTATTGTCCGTGTTTCAATTTTGTACACGGCTAAACCCCAGACAGATACTTTCAGAATCTACTTCGTAACAAACAGTAACAAAGAATTACGACAGTACATTCAATTAATTAACAGGATATAGCGAGAGGCTATGAAAGGAATCGTCCCTGCATTTACTGTAAGGGTCACGGACACGACGCAAAATCTAAGTCTGCATGAGTGGACAAAGACCACAGTGCCCAGACGCACGCGCGCGCGCCCAGACGCACGCGCGCGCGCCCACACACACACACACACACACACACACACACACACACACACACACACACAGAGAGAGAGAGAGAGAGAGAGAGAGAGAGAGAGAGAGAACGTACAAACATTGTAGAGTGAAAAGTTTCGAGGCGCGTGAATAAAAGTAGTTCCCGTTCTGACCTATTAGGCAATTCCTCTCCAATTCACTTGCCCCCTCCCGCTCCCCATTTAACTTACACCACCCAATCCCTGATGCTGTCTTCAAGTCAGTCACTATAAGCGTCACGCTTCCAGCAATGGCACAGAGGGCTAGTATAGAGGTTTTTTTTTTTTTTTTCGTTATCTGAAACTGACAAATGCGATCTACGTCCATTGCTGGGAAAGTACTCGTACCGTGAGTTACTTTTCTTAAAACTTCATTACTTAACTTTTAGGTAGGGTAAAATCAGTTAACATATTAATCCTTTCCGACCTGAATTTTTTCTGGAAGAAAGAAAATATTTGTGGTGATTTTTTTAAATGTTTATACGTACAAGATTTATACAAAAATAAGTACCCTTTATCAAAATATACTTTACACGCTTTGTTTTATTTTACAGACTATAATAACTAACCGCGAACTATAACAGTAACAAATAGTAAAATGATCATTCAATAATTCCCATGCAAAATAACAATATTCCATTGCACAGTGCGAACCAACCACATCCGTGTATTCTGGCGGCCACGAGCTGCTGCACACTGCTACGTTGACTGCCTGATATTTACATAGTGATGCCCCACAGCTGGTAGTATTTACGCATGATGAAAATATTAAACATTCACAAATACAGGGTGTTTCAAAAATGACCGGTATATTTGAAACGGCAATAAAAACTAAACGAGCAGCGATAGAAATACACCGTTTGTTGCAATATGCTTGGGACAACAGTACATTTTCAGGCGGACAAACTTTCGAAATTACAGTAGTTACAATTTTCAACAACAGATGGCGCTGCAAGTGATGTGAAAGATATAGAAGACAACGCAGTCTGTGGGTGCGCCATTCTGTACGTCTTTCTGCTGTAAGCGTGTGCTGTTCACAACGTGCAAGTGTGCTGTAGACAACATGGTTTATTCCTTAGAACAGAGGATTTTTCTGGTGTTGGAATTCCACCACCTAGAACACAGTGTTGTTGCAACTAGACGAAGTTTTCAATGGAGGTTTAATGTAACCAAAGGACCGAAAAGCGATACAATAAAGGATCTGTTTGAAAAATTTCAACGGACTGGGAACGTGACGGATGAACGTGCTGGAAAAGTAGGGCGACCGCGTACGGCAACCACAGAGGGCAACGCGCAGCTAGTGCAGCAGGTGATCCAACAGCGGCCTCGGGTTTCCGTTCGCCATGTTGCAGCTGCGGTCCAAATGACGCCAACGTCCACGTATCGTCTCATGCGCCAGAGTTTACACCTCTATCCATACAAAATTCAAACGCGGCAACCCCTCAGCGCCGCTACCATTGCTGCACGAGAGACATTCGCTAACGATATAGTGCACGGGATTGATGACGGCGATATGCATGTGGGCAGCATTTGGTTTACTGACGAAGCTTATTTTTACCTGGACGGCTTCGTCAATAAACAGAACTGGCGCATATGGGGAACCGAAACGCCCCATGTTGCAGTCCCATCGTTCCTGCATCCTCAAAAAGTCCTGGTCTGGGCCGCCATTTCTTCCAAAGGAATCTTTGGCCCATTTTTCAGATCCGAAACGATTACCGCATCACGCTATCTGGACATTCTTCGTGAATTTGTGGCGGTACAAACTGCCTTAGACGACACTGCGAACACCTCGTGGTTTATGCAAGATGGTGCCCGGCTACATCGCACGGCCGACGTCTTTAATTTCCTGAATGAATATTTCGATGATCGTGTGATTGCTTTGGGCTATCCGAAACATACAGGAGGCGGCGTGGCTTGGCCTCCCTATTCGCCAGCCATGAACCCCTGTGACTTCTTCCTGTGGGGACACTTGAAAGACCAGGTGTACCGCCAGAATCCAGAAACAATTGAACAGCTGAAGCAGTACATCTCATCTGCATGTGAAGCCATTCCGCCAGACACGTTGTCAAAGGTTTCGGGTAATTTCATTCAGAGACTACGCCATATTATTGCTACGCATGGTGGATATGTGGAAAATATCATACTATAGAGTTTCCCAGACCGCAGCGCCATCTGTTGTTGAAAATTGTAACTACTGTAATTTCGAAAGTTTGTCTGCCTGAAAATGTACTGTTGTCCCAAGCAGATTGCAACAAACGGTGTATTTCTATCGCTGCTCGTTTAGTTTTTATTGCCGTTTCAAATATACCGGTCATTTTTGAAACACCCTGTATGTACCTCAGGTTTCCATTGGGGAAAAAATACTTCAGTTGCAGCTAAGACACAATGAAAGTTAATTTACACAATTGCAGCCAGAGGATTTGAAAGGGTTGTGAATAAATCAGTTCTGGAGGGTTGTTTTCATAGCAATGCACAGCCATGTGATTCTACTTTGCGATGGAATCTATGTTACTAGAAGATTAATCCCGTCACATGAACGCAAAATCGCATTTCCAGGCTGCCATCTAACGGTTTCCAGAGGGAAAAAGTCAATATTTCATACAGTTACTGACCGAATTTAAAACTTCGAAATGCTGTCATTATCTGCTCACTAAGAGCTATAATCTAACGTTAAAGGTTCGGCATAATAAGGTTAAAAGAAACTGTTTATACATCTTGAGGCATCATAACTCAAATTGCTCAGACTATATTCATCCACTATTTGAGAACGAGGACACCTGATAACTTCCAACATATTTTACATGTAGTGTCAAACTTTTCGAAACTACTACTCTGACTCCCAAATAAAAAGTTTTTCGCTGTTCACGCAGCACAACTGCATTATTGGGCGTGGCGTTTCGATTTATTACTTCCTTAGTATTAATTCTATTCGTAACATACTTTTTTTTGGAAGGAGGAGGGAAGGAAAATTAAGATTCAACGTACCGTCGACATCTAAGTCATTAGAGACGGAGCACAAGCTCGAATCGTTTCAAGAATGGGGAAGGAAATCTGCAGTGCCTTTTAAAAGAACGACCCCTGCATTTCCCTGGAACGATTTACGGAATTGACGGAAAACCTAAATCAGAATGATCGGACGTACGTTTGAACCGTCGTCCTCCCGACATCATTGTACGTCACGTGTTTCGAGATACTGACATTTTATACATGGGAGTGCGATTGTATAAAGAATTGTGGTGAGGTTTCAAAGGTATTAACTACCACACTAGTTATATTTATGATTGGTAAATAGCCTTTCATTTGAGACAGTGGCTTGCATAATGACTCAGTATATGTTAGTATACTGTTCTTATAACTGAAAAGTAGGCTTTATGTTGCGCACATCCCGCATTATTTTACTAGTGTACTAAAAAATTAAGTCTGATTATTTAACGGCGTCGAGGCGATCTGTGGTTGTAATAGAACCACCCAACGGTTTAGGCCATCAATCGCTTTCAAACTTTTACGAGCAGGAGATCTGATTCTTCACATCTCTATCACAAAACACCTATCAAAAAATGATCGAGGAATTCAGTAGCGGAGATAAACAAAGCATTGGCGCTTAGCCGTTGGTATCCGTTAAAGATCAATTGTGTTAGGTGGTCAAATAGGACATGTACTTTATATAAATCGCAGTAAATCGTGTGAACGCTGTTTTTTTGGAACTTTTGAGAAACGTAGCACTGTGGATTGAAGGCTACTCATACTCAGTAAGATGCGGTTTTATGGTTCACTGTATTGTTCCTATCGGTACTGCTCTACTCTAAATCTCTCCAACATTGACAACCTTGGCTATAAAAGTTTCTTCCTTAGAAATAAAAATCAGCAAGAAATCATTTTACAAACCGCTAGTAACAATAGTATTTAATGAGACGCTATATAAATTAAACTGGACTGTTTTTTACGTAGTATGGCGCGATTATCTTCAAAGATTATTTCACTTGTCGGTTGTGCGTAATTTGTGCGCGGGACAATGTGTGTGTGTGTGTGTGTGTGTGTGTGTGTGTGTGTGTGTGTGTCGTTACTGACCTATATAATGCGGAAAGCACGACTAACGCCAGCTAACGATCCTGAGTTGTTGCTCCGTTTATTTTATTGAAATCCTACGCTTTAGGAATATGAGCTGGTGTCGGCAAATTCACTGCCGGTATCCCACAAAGTATTGTTCAAGTGAAAATCAGTCACGAATGAAGTTAGGCACCTAGTTAATCTCAGATCAACAAGGCGCGAATGAGTCTTGTGGTCGTAACATCATAAAAACACCGTAGTTTTATAGCAACAGCATTCAACAGGTTATTTTTTTGCGCTAGCTCACCAACAACAAAGCACTCATTCAGAGCTGTTATTTGATAACTATTATAAACTGGCTTTAAGCACCTTATCTGTAAGCCACTTCATCGGTTTGTTCACAAGTATTCTTGGGCTCTGTCTTCTTTTAACGATAGATATCGTCAAAACGAAGGTTGGTTTAACACTATACTGCTTTATTACACGCGTCTACCGGTTGGTGGTGGTAAGGTCTTCGCTTTCTCCCAACCCTTGAACAGATCTACTCAGTTTTAAGGAGACTACAGCAAAAGACTGACTGAGTCAAGGTGCAACTTGGCATATCTCTCTCTCTCTCTCTCTCTCTCTCTCTCTCTCTCTCTCTCTCTCTCTCTCTCACACACACACACACACACAAAAGAGATGAAAGAAATGAGAAAACTATTCCTGCTACGTACGCTGTCACAGGTTGACTGGCACAAGAGGAAAGCGCCTTGGGCGCATGCGCAATAAGAATAGCGAAGCCGTTGTGGCGAAAATCATACGTTCAAGCTGTCGCGGCTTCTGGGCCGGGTATAGTAGGAATGCCTAAGTTCCAAAACCCAAACATCAGCCCAACAAATCTCACAAACACAAAAGCCACTGCCACAAGCAACCATAATTCGCAGATCACATCTCCAGACAAGCTTCCACAAAAGTGGGACTCCAGGGGGGGGGGGGGGAGGGGGGGGGGAGGAACGAGAGAGAGAGAGAGAGAGAGAGAGAGAGAGAGAGAGAGAGAGAGAGATATCAACGATGGTTGTCAGCGTTACTAGAACTGTACCTGATTTCGTCAAATTCTGAAGGTGGCAGGGGTAAAACACAGGGAGCGAAAGGCTATTTACAATTTGTACAGAAACCAGATAGCAGTTATAAGAGGCGAGGGGCATGAAAGGGAAGCAGTGGTTGAAAAGGGAGTGAGACAGGGTTGTAGCCTCTCCCCGATGTTATTCAATCTGTATATTTAACAAGCAGTAAAGGAAACAAAAGAAAATTTTGGAGTAGGTATTAAAATCCATGGATAAGAAATAAAAACTTTGAGGTTCGCCGATTACATTGTAATTCTGGCAGAGACAGCAAAGGACTTGGAAGAGCAGTTGAATGGAATGGACAGTGTCTTGAAAGGAGGATATAAGAAGAACATCAACAAAAGCAGAACGAGGATAATGGAATGTAGTCGAATTGAGTCGGGTGATGCTGAGGGAATTAGATTAGGAAATGAAACCCTTAAAGTAGTAAAGGAGTTTTGCTATTTGGGGAGCAAAACAACTGATGATGGTCGAAGTAGACAGGATATAAAATTTAGACTGGTAATGGCGAGGAAAGCGTTTCTGAAGAACAGAAATCTGTTAACATCGAGTATAGATTTAAGTGTCAGGAAGTCATTTCTGAAAGTATTTGTATGGAGTGTAGCCATGTATGGAAGTGAAACATGGACGGTAAATAGTAAGGACAAGAAGAGAATAGAAGCTTTCGAAATGTGGTGCTACAGAAGAATGCTGAAGATTAAATGGGTAGATACCTAATGAGGAGGTATTGAATAGGATTGGGGAGAAGAGGAGTTTGTGGCACAACTTGACTAGAAGAAGGGATCGGTTGGTAGGACATGTTCTGAGGCATCGAGGGATCACCAATTTAGTACTGGAGGGCAGCGTGGAGGGTAAAAATCGTAGAGGGAGACCAAGAGATGAATATACTGAGCAGATTCAGAAGGATGAAGGCCGCAGTAGGTACTGGGAGACGAAGGCTAGAGTAGCATGGAGAGCTGCATCAAACCAGTCTCAGGACTGAAGACAACAACAACCTGATTTCATATTTTTACATGCATTGTTATCATGAACATGTCAACCTACGGAAGGAAAGCACTGCATGGTAGGTACCTCGCCGCCATGCAGAGAAGGAAGCCGTAATCGCAATGTCACACGTTAAGACCCACAATTTGGCGGGAGGAGGGGGTGGGAGGAGAGGGAAGTGGGGGAGCGGGAGAGATATTGCATCATCCAAGGTCGCTCTTTGGATGTATTACTTCCGCTCTCTGTCTTGATTCAACACACAGTGCACGTGGGAGTTAACCCTACTACACCAACAGGGAGCAAGGAACATACGAGGACGGATGTGTGATGTGGCAGGTAGCAAGGCGGTCTCCATGTACAGGATGGAAGACGTGGTGCAATCAAGGTGACGAATATTTTGGCAATGCCGTTTCTACGGTCACTATTTTTAAAGCAGTCCAATGTTGAAGTTACTTGTTATAGCAAATGACTGGCTATTTGTTACTAACTTAAATAACGACGAAAAATGTCCATGATAAAAATCTGTAATAGTACACTCAAGGGCTCAGTTTTGTATCTACTCTTATTAATTATGTAAATGACATTTTTTATCATGTTAACACATTTCGTAGATGATAAGTCTTGCAGTTACGTTACATACTAAGAAAAAACGTTATCAATAATGTTTTTCAAGTAAAGATCCATTAGTTTTGAAGAAATATTTTCTTTCATTAACATGCAACAGCAAAATTAGCTGGGGTAAGTCATTAGTTAGGAAACAAGACTGAATGCTATGTTCGCTAGAAGAAAACACTTAAGTTTCCGTGTGTCAGCATCTTATTAACCTTATTAAACAGGGTCACAAAACACTCTTGATCGTTTACTTTATAACAGAGAATGTGATAGGCAGAAAAGAAAATTTTAAACGTGAACTGAATCAATTTCTTTTCGGCAACTAATCAAAAGCACTTTTTAAAATAAAAAAACTAATATCATGTCAGTTTACGTCAAACATTTTTATTTGTCACATTTAAGCCATTCTGCTATTTAATAATTGTGTGAATGGCAATATGTCGCTCATTTACAAGTCAGGCGGGTATAGCCTGTAAACCGCCTGTCCTACAACATTTCGACAGAAATCGTTCCAATTATCTGTGGCGTATGTATATAATTGAGTTGCTCAATGGGGTCCTTAAGCTACCATCTACAATTATTAGTCCCCTCCCCTATAGAACGACAGCAGTCAATTGGACAATATTAGATCTTTAAATAACCAACTGAGCATCTCGTGGTTAACGGAAGTTCCATGCGGCTTTTCGCGGATGATGCTGTAGTATACAGAGAAGTTGCAGCATTAGAAAACTGCAGCGAAATGCAGGAAGATCTGCAGCGGATAGGCACTTGGTGCAGTGAGTGGCAACTGACCCTTAACATAGACAAATGTAATGTACTGCGAATACATAGAAAGAAGGATCCTTTATTGTATCATTATATGATAGCGGAACAAACACTGGTAGCAGTTACTTCTGTAAAATATCTGGGAGTATGCATGCGGAACGATTTGAAGTGGAATGATCATATAAAATTAATTGTTGGTAAGGCGGGTACCAGGTTGAGATTCATTGGGAGAGTCCTTATAAAATGTAGTCCATCAACAAAGGAGGTGGCTTACAAAACACTCGTTCGACCTATACTTGAGTATTTCTCATCAGTGTGGGATCCGTACCAGATCGGGTTGATAGAGAAGATCCAAAGAAGAGCGGCGCGTTTCGTCACAGGGTTATTTGGTGACCACGATAGCGTTACGGAGATGTTTAGCAAACTCAAGTGGCAGACTGCAAGAGAGGCGCTCTGCATCGCGGTGTAGCTTGCTCGCCAGGTTTCGAGAGGGTGCGTTTCTGGATGAGGTATCGAATATATTGCTTCCCCCTACTTATACCTCCCAAGGAGATCACGAATGTAAAATTAGAGATATTCGAGCGCGCACGGAGGCTTTCCGACAGTCGTTCTTCCCGCGAACCATACGCGACTGGAACAGAAAAGGGAGGTAATGACAGTGGCACGTTAAAGTGCCCTCCGCCAGACACCGTTGGGTGGCTTACGGAGTGTAGATGTAGATGCTGAGTGAATTTTTTGGCACCCACACTACGACAGTCGCGGTACTGCTGATGTCCTTGGTAATAAATTGGCAACTGACTGATTCACTCACACAGTACGTCTAATCCCGCAGACATAAAATGTATACCGTCAGTCGGCGACTGTTAGTCCGTCGGTTCCCACGGCTAGCTCCACGAACCGCCTCGGAAAGTAGCCCCAGAAAATCATGCTGTTGAAGCATCGGACATTGCGGGGATACGAGCCTTTAGTCGCCGTCCAACAGTGACAATCGCCGAAAAATGTCCACAGGGTATCACACAACTGTACGGTGACTGGTCTACGGGTTAAGCTGGCCCCCTCCAGAGCATAAATTACCCAATGTTCTCAGCCAGTTCCCACGGAACTCTTTGTCCTGTAAGTAGAGCATCCATTTTTCCGATATCTCTTTTCCCGTGTCTGTTAAGTCATTGCAGAGTACGCTTACCTTTATAACGCCTACGTTCTGGACATGTGGCTTTTACCCTCGTACGAGTGACTAGGTAGTCCACACACAAGTTCAAAGGTTACATACGGTACGCCATGCCCCTGAAACAGTGGTCGCTGAATTGCGGCCGACGGGCCGCATGCGACTTGAAGAGTGTAATTTTCACGTTCAGTAACAGAGACAATATTTTAAGATGTGCTTAATTTTAACTGACGTTATTGAATTCGGTCGAGAGCTGAGTAAAGATTGCCACTCACCCAGGGGCAGAGTGGAAAGTAGCGCGGCCACAGCAGGGGTGAAGGATGTCAGAGGAGGAATGTTTTATTGTTTTTCTCCTGACAAAGCATGGGCATGCCGACTCGTACCGATCAGTTTTTGCGGTATATACTACAATCGGAAATAACGGATTCGTGAATGACATGACAGACACGGCCATCTTAAAATGCGGTAAATATTTTTTGCAAAGAATATGAAATTAAATTGAGGCTGTTGCAATACAGTGAGAGGAAGAAATCTAGCATTAAGAACATTTATCAAATCTGTGATATCGTATTCCATATTGCAAAACACATATATATAAGTACTAATACTGTTATTCATCAATCATCCGTTCACACAGTCAATGACAACAACATTTCGTCAGGATTACAGTGTCACTATTTTGGAGCCGTTCAGCGTAGCAGCAATCTGAAAAATAAAACAGGCGACACGAGGTGTTCCGAATGGTCCCAACTTTTAATTATCAGAACTTGAGAACCGTCTGCCCACTTATCGCATCCTTACTATAGACGTCTACGTATACTAATTATGTAGGTTACAAATCAATAATACGATCGGAACATATGCGGCCCGCGGTTTAGCCGCACAATGTCAATATTGGCTTCGACCAAAAAAGTTTGCCGACCACTGCTCTAAAACCCACTCTGATATTAGCAAATGAAAACAGCACAGCATTTACCCACAGTCCCGTTATGCTCGAGTTGCGAGTTTCCGCTCACCACGTTGACGAGTCACCACCAAGGACATTTGCACGTCATGCTAGAGCAGTTCTATGCTATTCAGCACATGCCTGTTACCTAAATACAATGAACTGGGTGGCATAAAAACAGCTTTCTGTGCGAGCGCCGAAGCGGCCTAACCAAGGATTGGCAATTGCTAAGAAGGGTCCTAGGTTATTAGTGAAACTGCCCGACATATCTAAAGGTTGACTAGTGTGCACATCTAAGGAGACGCTTGGTGTGAAACAAACCGCACCAGTTCTTGTTAACAGCTGGTGAACACGCACTTCTGCTTTTTTTTCCCTACCTTCCTCAATGCGATCCATGTGAAGTACGAATTACATGAATTAGTCGTGCAACGTAATTACATCACGATCAGCAAAAACAACAGTGCGCTAGCAAACCCGTATCAACAGTCTACTCTTTCACATTAGTGGAGTTGTCTTGGTAAAAGTCACAAGGCTTGCGTTTACTGCAAAATTATGTCAGCTCCTGCTCTACTGACTAAAAGCTATACTCCGAAACATTACAGGTCCGAGTACAATGCCGAAAATTACAAACCGCTTCCACTCTATTAATTTCCCAACTGACTACTTGTAACGTACTCAAAATTTCACAAACAAATGATCTCTGGATAACAACTCAAAAATACTGCGATCGATCACATGAAATCAAATCAACACTTACTTCAACTTTAACAAGCAAAGCCCATTCCTTTGATGAAAACTGCTTGCAGCTATGCGTTAGGTCGATAACCAAACACAGGGCGGTGGCCGAAAAATATCCCACGTAATTCGACTAAACCACAAGTGTCTCCAGTGTCCCATTCCACAGGAGCCACCAATCCACAAAAGGGAGATTACCTAGGGATACTCGACCACTTTTCGTACTCTGAACTTAGCTCTTCCGATTCCTACTGAACCACTACATCAAAGCTGTTAATTATAAACTGCCGAACATTAACATCTCCCCTTTAACGAGCCACAAGATACAAACTAAGCTTCGGCTGGTCTCAAATAACAACCAAGTACCATGTCCGGAATTCTCCATTTCTTCGCGCCATATTTCCTGTACATAAAAACACACTTCATTAACATCTGGACCACATAAACTTCTAGACAAGCTCGTCCCGCTCTGAAGTCGTTCAGAATACAAATCTTTTATTGGACACTAAAAATTATGAAATTATATATCCCATTAAATTACGTAAATCAAACGAGACCTCCGACAGCGATGGCCGTAATCAGTCCTGGAAGAATCACAACAGTGACACGAAGGATTTCTTCATGGTGACACAGACCAATGACCGAAGTACCACTCGTTAAGCTGCGTTCGTATTTCTTCCCAGGCGTTCCACATTAGATTCCAAGAAATCAGAGCTGAGGAAATGTGCCTCATGGAATTTCTATCTAGAAACATGTATTAATGAAACACTTAACAGCAATAGGCCACTATTAAACCAAAAACTCACCGGGAAAAGTGATAGTCACTCCTTAAAACAGCAAACTTGTAGCTTTGGAACAATGTAGTGGTACAGATCTGCTAACAAGATGGTCATGTGATCCTCCAACGCTAACATCCGTCATGGCAGTGAAGTAGGGTGCAGGGACCATAGGCTAAATGGACTCACCGCATGGGACGACGTGGAGAACTCATACAATAGGACAAAAGAGCTATCGTGTTCAAGACATGCCCATCACCACGCAGAGAATTAAGCTGGCCCATTTCTTGGTGTGTAAACATGAACTGCCGTACGCGTCTCCAAAGAATGGTGGACCACTGACAGCCAAGCAAATAAGACCCTACCCAACAAGGACCGGAAACGAGTGCCCTCCTCCTCAGTCACAATTTCCAGTCTGTCATAAATTGCTGTCGTCAGTGAAAGCGGCTCCGTATCAACTCGAGTCCAACCGAACACTGCGAAGGGAACTGCATGCAGTGGACTTCTGGAGTCGGAACCTCGAGAAAGGTTATCACTCTAAACAGTACGTGTAACAGCACAGCTTCATTGGGCTAAACACAGGAAATAGGCAATAGCTGACTAAGTACGTAGCATGGTCCGGTGTTCGCAATTCTACTTCTTTTCAAAGATGCAAGGCGCCGAGTTCACCGACGGCCCAAAGAGGTGTTCCTCTGCAGTGAGTGGAGGGCGTAGTTCGGGTCGGAGGTGGTCCTCTGATGTTTTAGGCGTTATTTTTTGTACCATGACTTGGGTCTACTCATTCAGGTTGCCACGAATAAACCAGGATGTTCATTTCGGCGTTCTCTGAGACCAAGGGTTGCCCTTTCTCCGATTTCTACAGAGTATGCTGTGGACACTCCCGCCTTCCACGGTGACAACAGCCTTGTTCACACGACTGCACTCAAGTTCCTGGTTTGACTAACTCTCGAGCACCTTACCGCGCCTCTACAGACCCGTTAAAATAACTGATTTTAATCCCATAGAAAATGCCTACGACTATTTGAAACTACATGTGAAACGTAGCTATCAGCATCCCTGCATTCGACTCATTAATGAGTGGCTTCAGCTGAATATGTAACATCCGAAGAACATGGAAACACTTTCTAACCAAATCGAGGCCTTTATTAAGGCTAGGGGCGGTGTTACACGGTATTAGCGAGATGTCTCCTGAGGAGTCACTAATTTTTGGATCAGTGACTTACTTTATTAATTTTAACAGCCCATCTCTGTCGTGAAACAAAAATGTGCCTACCGATTGCGCGTCTCCTTTAAGGGTCCTCTCGAAAGCAAGATTCGCGAAAAGGAAGATTCCGGGCAGGCAGCACGGCAGATGCAAAGCGCGGACAGGTGCAGAACTGGCGGCGAGTTTGGCGAGTCCGCGAACGCCTAATGAGAGGAGGAGAGGGGCGCCTCTAGCGGCAGGTGCTGGCAGCACGCGACGGCTTTTGGACGGTGGCCAGCGCGCGCTGCAGCTGCAGCTTCAAGGACCCGGCCGGCCAGCTGCGGCAGAGGCAGCGCGCAACAACGCGCAGGTGCGACCAGCCAGCAGCCGCTCGCCGAGATTGCTGCGGCTGTCACCCTGCTCCTCTCCAAAGAATTCAAGTTTTAGCCGCTCCGTACTGCGAAGGGCAACCTTTCACTAGCGGCAAAGCTAAATCCCGTGCTGACCGGCAGATTGAGCTAGCAGGTCAGACCCTGTAAGGGCAATCGTCAAACTGGGAATTCCTCTATCCGCAAGTGCCACGAACCTTGCCCAACAGCCAAACGTCAGGGTGCAAGTCGCTTGTTACTTTCGAGAGAGGAATATTCATCTTTTAAATTCAAAGATGTAGCGACACCGAGTTGAAGCCCACAGCCCTACTAGTCATTTATTTCCAGTGAACCACTATAAGATTTACTACGAGTGAAACACGGTTTTTAACTATCAACATGTTCGGCACACGACTTTTATCACATGCTAAGGAAAATAATAAGGAGGTTCATATATTTGTGTTATTTAAAGCGGCAATATGTAATTAACATTACGAAACCCCCTGTACATCAGCGCGCTTTACAACGCTCCTTTTGGAATTCGGGAAGGGGTATCGGCACCAGTTCGAGACAGCCTGCTGGCTTAATGACATGGATCGCCTTCCTAGCCAGCCTGGATATGGTTTTTAGTATTACCGACAGGGTGACACGGCTGGTAAGCACGTCCCGTTTCCGTCAATTCGCAAAACTTGGGAAAAGGTTCGCACACTTGACCCGGGTGAAGACGGGGAAGGGGGAAGGGGGGGGGAGGAGGAGGAGGAGGAGGAGGAGGAGGAGGAGGAGGAGGACGGGGGACAGACGATCAGCCGGCCACTATCTACCACTAACACTGCTAAATCCATAAATGAATATCCTTACCCAAAGTAGATAAGGGATAAAAGTCAGGAAGGAAAAGATGTAAATAAGAAAGAGAAATGTATTGAAATGTCACTGAACTTGAAAACGTATTAAACGACAGCGTAATTAGCTGAACAGCTGGACAGCTGCAGATCAAATATACTGAAGCGCCCAAGAAACTGGTATCGGAATGCGCATTCAAACACAGAGATATGTAAACAGGCAGAATACGGCGCTGTAGTCGGCAATGCCTATGTAGGGCAAGTGCCTGGCGTAGTTATTAATCGGTTACTGCTGCTACAATGGCAGGTTATCAATATTTGAGTGAGTTTGAACGTGGTGTTATTGTCGGCGCACGAGCCATGAAGTGCCGATTTTCCCGTACGACCATTTCACGAGTGCACCGTGAATATCCGGTAAACATCAAATCTCCGACATCGCTGCGATCGGAAAAAGATCCTGCAAAAACAGGACCAACGACGACTGAAGAGAATCGTTCAAAGTGACAAAAGTGCTATCTTTCCTCAAATTGCTGCAGATTGCAATGCTGGGCCATCAACAAGGGTCAACGTGCGAACCATTCAACGAAAATCCACGATATGGGCTTTCGGAGCCGAAGGCCCACTCGTGTACCCTTGATGACTGCACAATCACAAAGCTTTACGCCTCATTCGTTCTCTGATTACACTGCTCGATAAAACCACAATTTGCGGAAGCTATAAGCTTAGAAAATAGTAAGTTTGATGTCGTGCAATAATGAAAGAACGTGCAACAATGGAAGAAAGCCTAGAAAAGCTACTCTAACGATCCCACGAAATTTCGATGGATATCTGAAAAACCCACTGGCTTTGACCTACCAAGAAAATCCTCGGTAACTGTCAACCGAATTAGAACCACCAATAGCAAATGTGCGTCTCATTGTATAAATGGATATTAACATCCCTGAGGTGGGACGGCCGAGCAGAATGACCAACAATATAGCATACAGAGCGGACAAGTTAACCAAGTGCCGGCACAGGTCAACTCTAAGACTTCCTGAATACGACTTTTCGATTAACTATGAAACAGATGTTTCTTTATAAATGTAGTTCTCACATTAAGTTCATTAGTGTAATGTAATAATGCCACACGATAAATAAATAATCGAACTTCTCTAAAGCCAATATAAATTTGTGTCCAAACTGGTATTAGTCCGTAGGAGTGAGTCAGCCTTTAGGTGTGTCGGCCTCAGGTTTTCGCGGCGTGCCGCGGTAGCAGGCGCAGCGGCTGTGTAAACCAGGGAAGCGAATCAGCTGAGTGCCTTGCTATGTCGCGCATGTCGCGTCTCTACGGAGGATACTGAGACAGCCTGCTGTAAAGCAGCAGATCTCATGTGCTAAGAACTGCCGAGGAGGCAACTGGAGCCGACTGGCGGGCCAAAACATAAACCAAGTAAACTGGACGTGCCGCTTGTTTTTCACAATACGCAAACGCTGTGTTGTTTCGTTTCAGGCAGTCTGCACAGAGTTCGTGCAGCAGCAGGTAATTTTTCTTGCGGTAGCACTACTGCGTGCGCTACACGCTTACGGAAATAACAGAGCCGATCGTACGGGCGTAAAGTTCTTCTTTTTCAAGTTACTGCCTATTAAAAAATTCTAGTAATGTGTAAGTAATAAATGGCATACATCTTGAATCTGTGCAGATCTACATGACGCGAGAAAGAATGACCTTAGTTGATGAGTAGATGACATATAGGGTGTCGTCCTTCACATGGCGTGAAAAAGTGTCACCACGGTTGATGACATGGTGACGTACAGGGTATCATGAAGCCCCGCAATATTTCATAAAATCATAATTAGGAAATTAGTACAAAACGAGCACCATTGTATGTTGCAAACCACTTGTCACACTAAGTCTTTTCCTTTGTCCTTTGTTGTAGGTTTGACGGAGTGCATCAAAATGCAGACTGTCCAGACGAAGGCGCTGTGTCGTCTCGCATGCACAATCCAAATTCGTGACAACGGTACTGCCGAATTATCGACGCCAGTAAGAGTGGAAAACACCGACAAAAGTAAACACATTGAACGTATTGAGGTGGTTAAAAAATTTAGAGACAGGCAGTGTCAGAGACTACCTCGGAGTGTCGCCCCCCCCCCCCCCCCTCTCGTGTCTTAAGCATGTGCTGACAGAGTGCAAACTGCATATCAGCCGCTGCCCCTAGAAGTCAATTCGTGGTGCATCAGCCGTACTCCAGGAAGCGAGATCGAGTCCACAAAATTTTACATAGGCGGCAACGCTTTATGGCGCGCGCGAAGTGCAAATGATCTAAGCATTGTAGCCAAGTAATTTTCCTCTACGGTACGGATTCGCGTGTTCCATGATGGCGTCCATAATGCCGACAATGAGTTGGTTGGTTGGTTGGTTTGGGGGATGAAAGGG
Source organism: Schistocerca cancellata (assembly GCF_023864275.1). Classification (NCBI taxonomy): domain Eukaryota; kingdom Metazoa; phylum Arthropoda; class Insecta; order Orthoptera; family Acrididae; genus Schistocerca; species Schistocerca cancellata. The sequence continues at coordinate 284,528,374 of NC_064631.1, read as the reverse complement.
ACCAGACTGCTACGGTCATCGGTCCCTTTTTCCAAAGACAAAGAACATCCACAGAGAATAAAAACGAGGAACAGAATAGACACAGACGATACAGAACAAAAGAAACGGAGACAAGGACAAGACAAAACGAACTAAAACCACACAGAGTGTGACAGTGGTTGGCCGACCATAGAAATAAAAAAGGAAAAGCCAACCACTTAGAAACACATTAAAAGATCAGTGTAAAATCATAGGCCAAAGGCCAGAATCAAAAGAAAAAATAAAATAAAACAGAAACACTCAGAGGAAAGAATAAAAACTCCCTGCCCGAATAAAACGTAAAACTAAGGCAGCCATAACAGAGTCATCGGATAAAACGGCAGGGAGCGTATCAGGCAGCGCAAATGTCTGCCTGACCACAGCTAAAAGGGGGCAGGCCAACAGAATGTGGGCCACCGTCAAAGCCGCCCCGCAGCGACATACAGGAGGGTCCTCCTGGCGCAGTAAATAACTGTGTGTTAGCCGGGAGTGGCCAATGCGGAGCCGACAAAGGACGACTGAGTCCCTGCGGTTGGCTCGCATGGAGGACCGCCACACAGTCGTCGTCTCCTTAATGGCACGGAGTTTATTGGGTGTAATCCGATCGCGCCATTCAGCGTCCCAAAGCGCAAAAACTTTTCGGCGGAGGACTGCCCGCAAATCAGCCTCTGGGAGGCCAACATCCAGAGATGGTTTATTCGTGGCCTCTTTCGCCAGGCGGTCAACATGTTCATTGCCCGGGATACCGACATGACCGGGGGTCCACACAAAGACCACAGAGCGGCCGCAACGCGCAAGAGTATGCAGGGACTCATGGATAGCCATCACCAGACGAGAACGAGGAAAACACTGGTCGAGAGCTCGTAAACCGCTCAGGGAATCGCTACAGATAACGAAGGACTCACCTGAGCAGGAGCGGATATACTCTAGGGCTCTAAAGATGGCGACTAGCTCAGCAGTGTAAACGCTGCAGCCAGCCGCCAAGGACCGTTGTTCGGAATGGTCCCCTAGAGTTAGCGCATACCCGACACGACCAGCAACCATCGAACCGTCGGTGTAAACAATTCCAGAGCCCTGATACGTGGCCAGGATGGAATAAAAGCGGCGGCGGAAGGCCTCTGGAGGGACCGAGTCCTTCGAGCCCTGTGCCAAGTCGAGCCGAAGGCAAGGGCGAGGAACACACCACGGGGGTGTACGCAGAGGCGCCCGGAAAGGAGGTGGAGCAGGGAAAAACCCAAGCCCACAGAGAAGCTCCTTGACGCGTACGGCGATCGGACAACCCGACCGGGGCCGACGGTCTGGCAGATGGACGACTGACTGCGGGAACAGGACACGATAATTTGGATGCCCGGGCAAGCTTAGAACATGGGCAGCATAAGCGGCCAGCAAACGTTGGCGCCGGAACCGCAGTGGGGGTACACCTGCCTCCACTAGCACACTGTCCACAGGGCTGGTGCGGAAAGCACCAGTGGCAAGGCGTATCCCGCTGTGGAGAATTGGGTCCAGCACCCGTAACGCAGATGGGGATGCTGAGCCATAAGCCAGGCTCCCATAATCCAGACGGGACTGGAGTAACGCCTGGTAGAGCCGCAACAGGGTAGAGCGGTCGGCGCCCCAGCGGGTGTGGCTCAAGCATCTCACAGCGTTGAGATGCCGCCAACACGTCTGTTTAAGCTGCCGGATATGAGGCAGCCAAGTCAACCGGGCATCGAAAACCACCCCCAAAAACCTGTGGGTCTCCACCACAGCAAGGAGTTCGTCAGCAAGATAAAGCCGCGGCTCAGGATGGACTGTTCGGCGCCGGCAGAAATGCATAACGCGGGTCTTGGCTGCCGAAAACTGAAACCCATGCGCTACAGCCCAAGACTGCGCCGTACGGATAGCGCCCTGTAGCTGACGTTCAACAGCTGCAATGCCAGTAGAGCTGTAATAAAGGCAGAAGTCGTCAGCATACAGGGAAGCAGAGACAGAATTTCCCACGGCCGCAGCGAGCCCGTTAATGGCTATTAAAAACAGACAGACACTTAAAACAGAACCCTGTGGCACACCGTTCTCCTGGACGTGGGTGGAACTATAGGAGGCTGCGACTTGCACGCGGAAGGTACGATACGACAGGAAATTGCGGATAAAGATCGGCAGAGGGCCCCGAAGACCCCATCCATGAAGCGTAGAAAGGATGTGATGACGCCATGTCGTATCGGACGCCTTCCGCATGTCGAAAAAGACAGCGACCAGGTGCTGACGGCGGGCAAAGGCAGTACGGATGGCCGACTCCAGGCTCACCAGATTGTCGGCGGCGGAGCGGCCTTTCCGGAACCCACCCTGAGACGGAGCCAGAAGGCCCCGAGACTCCAGTACCCAATTTAAGCGCCGGCTCACCATCCGTTCGAGAAGCTTACAAAGAACGTTGGTGAGGCTAATGGGGCGGTAGCTGTCCACCTCCAGAGGGTTCTTTCCAGGTTTCAAAATGGGGATGACAATACTTTCCCGCCATTGCGATGGAAACTCACCCTCGACCCAGAGACGGTTGTAAAGGTCGAGGAGGCGTCGCTTGCAGTCCACTGAAAGGTGTTTCAGCATCTGACAGTGGATGCGATCTGGCCCGGGAGCGGTATCAGGGCAAGCGGCAAGGGCACTCCGAAATTCCCACTCACTGAATGGAGCGTTGTAGGGTTCAGAAGCGTTGGTGCGAAAAGAAAGGCTCCGACGTTCCATCCGCTCTTTAATGGAGCGGAAGGCCTGGGGGTAATTCGCAGAAGCGGAACTCATAGCAAAATGCTCTGCTAAGCGGTTTGCAATGACGTCGGAGTCAGTACAAACTGCTCCATTCAGTGAGAGCGCAGGGACGCTGGCAGGGGTCCGATAGCCGAAGACCCGTCGAATCTTGGCCCAGACCTGCGATGGAGTGACATGGAGTCCAATGGTGGACACATACCGCTCCCAGCACTCCTCCTTGCCTTGGCGGATAAGGAGGCGGGCCCGCGCACGCAGCCGTTTAAAGGCGATAAGGTGGTCCATGGAGGGATGTCGCTTGTGACGCTGGAGTGCCCGCCGGCGATCCTTAATCGCTTCAGCGATCTCAGGCGACCACCAAGGCACAGCCCTCCGCCGAGGGGACCCAGAAGAACGGGGAATGGCAGACTCGGCGGCAGTGACGATGCCGGCGGTGACCGATGTAACCACCACATCAATGGCATCAGTTGAGAGAGGCTCAATAGCGGCAGTGGAGGAGAACAAGTCCCAGTCAGCCTTATTCATAGCCCATCTGCTAGGGCGCCCAGAAGAGTGACGCTGTGGTAGTGACAGAAAAATCGGAAAGTGGTCACTACCACACAGGTCGTCATGCACACTCCAGTGGACAGATGGTAAGAGGCTAGGGCTACAGATTGAAAGGTCAATGGCGGAGTAGGTGCCATGCGCCACACTGAAGTGTGTGGAGGCACCATCATTCAAAATCGAGAGATCGAGCTGCGACAATAAATGCTCAACGGTGGCGCCTCGACCTGTTGCCACTGACCCACCCCACAGAGGGTTATGGGCGTTAAAGTCGCCCAGTAATAAAAAAGGTGGCGGCAATTGGGCTATCAGCGCAGCCAGGACATGCTGCGCGACATCACCATCCGGTGGAAGGTAAAGACTGCAGACGGTAACAGCCTGTGGCGTCCACACCCGAACAGCGACAGCCTCTAAAGCTGTTTGGAGAGGGACAGACTCGCTGTGAAGTGAGTTAAGGACATAGATGCAGACGCCACCAGACACCCTTTCATAAGCTGCTCGGTTCTTATAATAACCCCGATAGCCACGGAGGGCGGGGGTGCGCATTGCTGGAAACCAAGTTTCCTGCAGAGCAATGCAGAGGAAAGGGTGAAGGCTGATAAGTTGGCGGAGCTCAGCTAGATGGTGGAAGAAACCGCTGCAGTTCCACTGGAGGATGGTTTTGTCCATGGCTGAGAAAGGCGTGCCGGGACTGGGACGGCAGATTACGCCGCTGGGTCACCTGCTGCCTCCGATTGAGCACCCGTGCTAGTGCTATTGCTATTCACGGCGTCTGAGGGACCGGCGAGATCGAGGTCCTCAGCGGACGCCAGAATCTCCACCGCGTCCTCAGACGCAGAGCTAGAAGGTTGCGATGGGGTGGCTACCACCGCGCGTTCCTTGGGCTTAGAGCTGCTCTTCTTTGATTTCTCACGCTGCTCCTTGGGTTTAACTGGCTGGGAGGGCTTCACCGATTCAGTCTCCGGGACTGAGGAGGATCGGGAAGCCCTTCGACCTGCAGATTGTGGGCACTTACGCCACTGTCTATCGTCAGCCTTCCCGCCGGTGGAAACCTGGGAAGGGAGGGACCCAAGGGACCCCTTGCGAGCGTGAGAAGCCGAAGAAGTTGGACACTTCTCCGGCGTAGAAGCGGGGACCGACGTCCCCAATGGGGGGGATGGTGTTGCTCCTGAGGTAGGTGGCACAGGAGCAATCGGGTGGGTAGAGCCCCCCACTGGCAAGGGGGCAGGAGGAGTTGTACCACTCGTCGATCCGGCCGAAAGGCGCGAAACTGATGGGGCTAGCACAGGTGTTGTAACAGCGGCGTAGGAAGTTGTCATTCTCACTGGATGTAATCGGTCGTATTTCCGTTTGGCCTCAGTATAAGTCAGTCGGTCCAGGGTCTTATATTCCATGATTTTGCGCTCTTTCTGGAATATTCTGCAGTCTGGCGAGCAAGGTGAATGGTGCTCCCTGCAGTTGACGCAGATGGGAGGCGGGGCACATGGAGTATCGGGATGAGATGGGCGTCCGCAATCTCGACATGTGAGGCTGGAAGTGCAGCGGGAAGACATATGGCCGAACTTCCAGCACTTGAAGCACCGCATCGGGGGAGGGATATAGGGCTTGACGTCACATCGGTAGACCATCACCTTGACCTTTTCCGGTAACATATCACCCTCGAAGGCCAAGATGAAGGCACCGGTAGCAACCTGATTATCCCTCGGACCCCGATGAACGCGCCGGACGAAATGAACACCTCTACGTTCTAAGTTGGCGCGCAGCTCGTCATCAGACTGCAAAAGGAGGTCCCTATGGAAAATAACACCCTGGACCATATTTAAACTCTTATGTGGAGTAATAGTAACGTTAACATCCCCCAACTTGTCACAAGCAAGTAACCTGCGTGACTGGGCGGAGGATGCCGTTTGTATCAGTACTGAGCCAGAGCGCATTTTAGACAAGCCCTCCACCTCCCCAAACTTGTCCTCTAAATGCTCGACGAAGAACTGAGGCTTTGTGGAGAGAAAAGACTCCCCATCAGCTCTCGTGCAAACTAAGAATCGGGGCGAATAACTGTTACCTCCATCCTGGGACTTACGCTCTTCCCACGGCGTGGCCAGGGAGGGGAACGTTTTCGGATCGTACTTCTGAGCATTAAATTGAGCCCGAGAACGCTTAGAGACTGCTGGCGGCTGGCCGCCAGCGAGAGATGATGTACCACGCTTCATTGCGGGTCATCCGCCCTGATGCCACCTACTCCGACCAAGGGCCCTCCCCACGGGCGCCACCCAGCCACAGCAAAGGCCACCTGGCAGGATGGCCGTTGCCGGGAGTCCTGATACCCCAGGAGGATAGGCATCTACTCCTTGGCATACGTGGGGAGTTAACGGCGCAGGCATCAGTAGAGCGATCCCTGTGTTGTCAGGGGGCTACAACCAAGAGGGTACATGGCGGCCCCACCACAACGGACTGGCTACCGTGCTGGATCTTAGGTGCAAAACTGTCCAAGGTCGTCGCCGCAGTTAAAAGAAACACTGCAGAGGGCAGCGTGGTAATCGCACCCAGGGACGTATCCCCGCCCTAAAGATCGAAAACGAGCGGGACACCATGGCAACGACGTGAAAGCCGGCTAAAGGTCTAATTGCACGACGTATACAATGCACCACGTAAGGCGCCCTTCCCCAATTGGCTCGCTCTTCGGAATAATTTAGAAAGATGGAGGTCAAACCCGAGAGGGGACCATCACATAAGGCCAAAACATGTGAGACTCCTTTTAGTCGCCTCTTACGACAGGCAGGAATACCGCGGGCCTATTCTAACCCCCGAACCCGCAGGGGGGGCCGACAATGAGTACTAGAAAAAACGCCGTCTTTCAGACGAAGAAATGTTACTCATTTCTGGACATATGAATCGCCACATTATGATTTCGGGCTCGGAATACGCACAAAACAGAGGTGAACATATCCGTGATAGCCCGAAGTTTAAAGTTCGGTGTGGCCTAATGAATTATACCGTGACAGGCCCATCTTTCTCAGCAGAGAAATGTTTACCCGGACATGCTCGAACAGTTCCTGCTGCCACAGAACGAAGAGCTACAGCCGTCCATCTTCCAGCACGATGGTGCACCCCACACAAGTTTGAACGTACGAGTTTGAACACAGGCATTCGAGCACAAGTGTTTGAACGCGCGGGTGTGCTGAGTGACATTTCCTGTGAGGCTGATCGTTCGTAATGTTCCCACGGTATGGCTCTAGCGCTCTCCCGATGTCACGTAATTTGTTTTATTTTTGTGGGGTTACGGCATGGCTGTCGTTACACAACACTAATCAATGATACTGCTACCATTCAATGAAGCAATCAGAACTGCCGATGCCGCAATGCTGACACGTACAGGGACGGAATTCCAATACTGCCTTGCTCTAAAAGCGACAACTGCAACACTCATTGAAATCCTGGCATAACAGAAAAGAACTTTGGGGCTGCTAAATGTTTTAGAACAAAGCACGAGGACCTATCTCTAACCGTTTCAAAGTTATGCTTTTTTTGAAATTCTACCGGAACAAAGGACACCCTGTACTTCGCATACAAAGAAGGAAACAACAGCTATCTACAATGATGTTCAAAATTAAAGCAACAAACGGAAATTTTGCAAGGTTACGTTTATTTTGCCATAAAACAGTACACCAGAAACAATGTAAAGAATACAGAACGTAAACAACAGCAACATGCGTAACGGTAGACAAAGATGTTGTTCTTTCCTTTTTTTTCAACTTAACCGATTTGCACATACATTCTGACTACTGGATAATGTCCTCAGTATGGGGGTGTGACCATCTCTGGCAACAATACAGGCATGACAACGACGGGGCATGCTGTGAATGACGTCATCAATTTCATGTGGAGGCAAAAACTCTAGTTCCTCCTGCAGAGCAGCTCGCAAGTTTTGGAGAAAGCTGACGTGATGCGCAACGCGTCTCTTCGTGCACCCATGCTCTATGGGATTCAAATCGGGAGAGCGAGCAGGCCCCGCCATGGCTGCAACAACTCCAGTTTCCAAGAAAACATCAACCAACCGTGCTCTATGAAATCGAGCATTAACGTCCATCAATATGAAGTCTGCGTCCACAGCATCTCGCAAAAACCACACATGAGGTCCCAAGATCTCGTCACGATACCTGACAGCAGTTAACCCTTGCCTGTTCAGCCGTATAATTTCGTGAAGAGGCAACAAAAATTTGGTTTTCAATATTTCGTGTAATTACTGCTCGAATTGAAAAATTTAAAATGTTATCATAATCCACACACTGAGAGGTATAACCGTATGTTAACAGCTGAAGATAGTAAGACAAGTATTCAACCTAGAACCACTGTGTATGTCTTGAGGCAGCGTAACTCACGGTGCGCAAATTAGCCGAAAATTATACATTCAGTGCTTGACAATGAGATCAGTTAGCGACTTCCAACAAACTTTACATCCAGTTTCAAATTTTTTTCTACTCTTATTCACGCTTAACGTCAAATATTTAATACGTTAACTCATTTTTTACAGTAATCTGACTCTGAAGCTGTCACATGAGAGATCGAGTATTTAACCAATCGAGTGTGGGGAGTTTACTGTCACTCGCCAAACATAGCAGACTACCATGAATACCCGTCTCTTCATCATACCGTTTATCCACCGCTCAGGCTCTGCTGTTTTTCATGATCTGAAAAATCTATTTTATTTAACTTCATGACCGGATGCCCTTACTGTCGCCACATTCGACAGTAACATGAGGGAGAAAGGTCCCGTGTGATATTTGCCTGTTAATAACTCACACTTTGTTCTGCATGCTTCATTTTAACTGTTTGGGTATGGTAGTTCTTGAAGCGCAGGTCGGAGAAAGTGAGGAAAACTCCCTAAACACCAAAGTCAGACTGGCCATTGAAGGCGACTTTCATTGCGACGGGACCTTCTCATGAAATGAGAGTCACCAGTTTTCTCCGCCGATTGCGGAAACATTCTGTTGGCACTCACCTGCATAGGGAGAAATGATCATCACGATAAAATAATAGCAATCAGGGGTCGCACAGAAAAATTTAAGTGCTCTGTTATTCCGGCGCGCAGTTCCACAATGGAACGGTAGAGATACAGCTTGAAGGTGGTTCACTGAACCCTCTGCCAGGCACTTTATTGTGAACAGAGTAATCACGTAGATGTACATGTGTACATCTAAATATAAATATGGATGGTCAGATAAGGAACTCAACCGCAGCCACTCCGAATGAGACTCCCAAAATGTTAACCACTGCGCCATCTCTTTGTGTATGTGCTAACCACAATCATACAATAATCAAAAGATTACTTTATTAACACATTCTGACCAGATATCCGTAGTGAAGAGATCCTTAAAGACCAGAAAATGCCATAAAAGAAGAATATGCAATATATACTCACCAAAGAAAGAGATGCTATGTCCCTTCCACAGATCGTACGCAAACTGGTCCTTGTCGATACGGAATACGTCAAAAAAAAATCTTGAACTGATTTTCATTTAAAAGGTAATAAACTTGTCACAAAACATGTAAATACAATACTTGGAGGAGAATACGATGGTTCTTGGGGTATTGTAACCACGTATTATCAAACAAAAAGCTCTTTACAATCTTATTTACACTGACCACAATGCTGCACTGAAGATATACTCGTACATCAATTCGTTTTACTAAGAAATTAGTGGATAAGTATAAAGAGTTGGCCACGAATGAAGCCTTAAGGTTCCCCTTACAGTGAGCTTCATTAATAGTAGAACTTTTCATGCCTGCGGACAGTTTTTTAAAAATTTGTCGCCCTGAATAATGAACAACTTTCGGGACAAAAGTGACTCACTTTAAACCTGCAGACGATCTTATGTCAACAGCACAAATAATTTTTACTAATGTTTTTGGACTCTGCAAACATTGGCGTGGCTCCTCGATGTAGTTACTGAAGATCGCTTCAAGAGGCTGGAATTTTTGGCAACTAAGCAGAGAGCGGGGAGTGGCTGATGCAGAAAGCAATGAGTGAGCCAGTGGAATGTTTGCGCGCTCCTCCAAAGCAGGCGGAGACGCCGGAGGCAGCGTGGCTGCCGGTGGATGAGTCAGAGAGAGTATGTGTGCGTGTGGAGGGGCAGAGACGGTCCAGCACAGGTCCACAGCTGCGGCTCAAGCCAAGTGCTCCGCTTCCGAATACCAAGACTACACAATGCAAAGCGAAATAGGAGCAGCACCAAAATGAAGAGTCCGCCTACATAGCTGAGTGGCCCCGCAGTTGGCCCAGTTCGAATCCCGCTACTGCCAGGGATTTTTCCTTGATGGTTGGTAGGGAACGGGATACACTCAGCCATGTGATACAAACCGAGGAGTTACTTGCCCGAGTAGCAGCGGCTCGGGGCACAAAAACTGACAGCAGCCAGGAGAGCAGTGTGCTGATTACACTCCCCTCCGTATCACATCCAATGATGCCACTGGCAGAGGATGACGGGGTGACCGGTTAGTACTGATGGGCTCGTCATAGCCTACGAAGGAGTTTACGTTAGCTAGGCCGAAAAGGAAACTACCAGAAAAAAGGTAGCGCGAATCTTTATTTAAGTAGTTAGGCTTAAAAAGTACTATGACTGAGGCACTACAATTTTTCATTGTGTCAGAAAATCGCATCCATGAAGGCATATCATCATCATCATCATCATCATCATCATCATCATCATCATCATCATCATCAGTTCCACATCATTTGTCGTAGTCGTGGTAGTGCTACCACTACTGTTAACGCTATTTGTTCTTGGTAAATATTGTTATTCACATTTTAATGTAGTGAAAGTCTCAAATCACTTTGAATTCTATTAGCACATTTTTATTACTATTTAACACATTTAAAATTGTGATTACTTTTTAAAGTAACTAAGACATTTAAAAAAATGCATGTAAAAGTCAGGTCCAATGTAAGCAATGGTCTAGGGCCCATAATCTGATCAGGTTACTTAAAACACACAAATACATTATCTACTCCGTAATTCTGAAATAAATTTATGCAGCGAGTACAAAAAGAGAGTGATGCTGTTGTATATACAGATGGCACAACACTGGAAAACTGTAGCGAAGGCCGGCCGAAGTGGCCGTGCGGTTCTAGGCGCTGCAGTCTGGAACCGCGAGACCGCTACGGTCACAGGTTCGAATCCTGCCTCGGGCATGGATGTGTGTGATGTCCTTAGGTTAGCTAGGTTTAACTAGTTCTAAGTTCTAGGGGACTAATGACCTCAGAAGTTGAGTCCCATAGTGCTCAGAGCCGTTTGAACTGTAGCGAAGTGCAGGGAGACGCTTGGTTCTGGGATTGACAGCTGACCCTCAACACAAAACAAATGTCGCATACTGCGCGCAAATAAGCAGAAAGATCCACTGACACAATTGAAGAACAAATCACAAAGGAGTCACATCCATTACATATCTAGGAGCGAGGACCGATTTAAATTCTAACGAGCACATAACTAACGTAAGGCAGATGCCAGGCCGACGTTCTCTAGAACAATCCTCAGGAAGTGTAGCTCACCCACAATGGAGGTAGCTTACAAAAACCTCATTCGACCAATACTTGAATTTTTGTCAGTCTGGGTTCCGTGCCAGATAGGACTGATTAACGCTCAGCCAACGGCAGTGATAGATGCAACAAGAGAGGCGTTCTGCATCAAGATCTGGTTTACTGTTAAAATCTCGAGAGTGCACATTATTAGCTTCCTTCGATCTATATTTCGGGAAAAGGCCTTGTAGACATTGTTAGATGAAACTTTGATTGTCATCCATGGAGAGGGAAGTGAGACATCAAGATGACAGTAGATTTGTTTTAACTTTTTTATTGCGGCCCTCAGCCTTAGCACACTAGGAGAAGGTTGGTGATGGTGTCGAGGTGCCTCTCATGCGCAGTGATAGACTTCCGTCATCGCCGACATCGCAAAGAGTGGGACCGAACGTAGCATCATTCTAATGCGGCTCCAATAGTTCCACCATTGTGAGCGCAGCGGATCTCTCGTGACTCAGGGCAGGCTCCCTGTCCCGTGGTCGAAGAGCGGACTCCGTACTGGATTCTAGGATGTCACTGTACACAAATGGTTGAGTATTTATACGCTCCACACTATGCTCGTTTAGGGCTTCTGTGGTGACAAGTGAGGAAAGGCTTCCGATATTCCTCTAGCGCACTGCAGCGTCAGCGGTCTCTGCTTCGCAACGATTATCAGCCGTGTTTTGCTTCGCAACACGTAACACTCTTGCTTGCCTGCAGCTGGCTCTGTTGCAACTCACTTCCGCTCTGGCGTTCTTTTTGACCGAACACGCTCAATACGCTACAACATGATGAAAGACATTTAGCGTATACAGAGACATACCAACAATCTTACTTCTCACGCATCATTCACCAGGAAGGAGGGAGGTAGTAGTGCCAAAGTATCCTCCTCTTTTGTTGTTGTTGTTGTTGTTGTTGTTGTTGCTGCTGCTGCTGCATCCTTTGGGCACTCAACGTTGCGGTCATGAACACGTACATTCGCTGTAGACCGTACGTTAGCTGTATGAGACGGATGGCACTAGATTACATAAAATTAGGGTAGCCTAAAATACAACATAAAGTCACATACACTCCCTTGTACTCTTTCTTAGATGAACATGCACGATTCCTCTGAACGGTACAACGGAGTAAGCGAGTGAAGGCAGCCCATTAAAAAAATTGATAGCAAATCTGAACAGTCACTAAGAGACGAGTCCAGAAAAGAAGACTGGCTGATCATGAAGATGATAACTGGATGAGGCAACCATTCCTTAACACAATAGAAGCTTCGACCTAAAAGCTTACGTAGAGGGAAAGAGAAAACACAAAATCGTAAAACGCGCGCCACGTTCAGCTCATTGTCATCTAAAATTGAGGGCAGGTCTGCCGGTAAGCCAGCTTGTCCCCTCTCGTCATTATATAAAACACGGTCACTTAAAATGTGGCGAACTTTTGTCAGTACACCAGATGCATCACAAATAGGCAGGTCTTCATGTCTGAGAAAAAGCCATGTGTCAGAGGGCCTGAAACAGAATTCATCAATTCTAACTGGCTGGAAGGAGGTGCGCCATGGTCTCATAGTATCTTTGTAACCTCCGTCACACACTAGACGGTGGCTTGCGGGTGTGGATGTAGATATATAGGAATGGCAACGAGCAGCGGGATAAATTATTGTGGTGTCACGAGTATCAATGTTGTTTCAGCAAGTAGAGACCACTGTGAGTACACTTACGACTCGCTTTAACATCCGGTGATGACTAGTGTTGACAGTTGCAGCACCATTTGAGGGAGAAGCAGCAAGTCTGGGTAGAAAAGCAGACATTACTGGTATGTCTGCGCGCGCATCGGCGATTTGTGCTTCGTTAGTCTTTTAATTAGTTAGTTAACCTTCAGACATCGAGCGTACACAAAAGCAGAGTTTTATGGAGAATTACCTCTTTGTGCGTTACAACAGCCGAATCTCCGTACTTCAATATCGTTCTCTCTCTGTTTTAGCCGTTCGAACTGCGGTAATTACCATCGCTAATACTGATATTTCCATAACTTCCCAACGCATTCTGGACGCACGCGCTCGTCCATAAAAGATGCACGCCTGCAACGCCGCGGACATCCTAGTTTTTGATCCGGCTCTCCCGGATGTGGCGACTGCGGCTGCAGGATGTGGAAAAGGCGCGACATCCGTTATTTTTGGTGGCCGTCTAGGGACGGCGGCAGGAGCGAGCGCACGCCTACGGCTGACGACCGATGCTGACAGATGGCCGTCAAACCCCGTCACCCGCACACCGCAGCCAACCTTTCCTGCGCAACCACTCCTATTTAGGGAAGGCTGCAATCAGGCCGCCTGGGAAGTTGCGGCTCCTCCCCTTCAAAATGAGGACCCTAATAAGAGTCTCAAGGCTCTAGTCTGCAGCGTCTGCTTTCTCCAGCTGAGAAGCGCTTCGCGATGTCGCCTCCGTAGTTGCGTGGAGCTCAGCTCTTTCCTTTTCTACAGCAACGTGGCTAACTATGCACCTGGATGTGCTCAAGTGATAAAACTACTTTGTCTTCAATGCTTGGTGGTACTTAGCAGTGAATGTTTTTTCTCTAAGTAACATTGAAATGTTAAATTTCAAGCTGATGACATACAACAAGCGGCATCATAATTCACACTTGGGTGAAAATAAATACACAGGGAAAATTACTGAATTTTCTCAGACGGTCTGACTAACTATGTATTAATTAGTCCACTTTTAAGTTCGAGTAAGAGAGTAACAACGCACTAATAAAACAATATTTTTCGGGAACCACTTCAATTTCGTACTCGTTTTCCGTTCACTAAATGACTCAACTACTTCGTCTTCCGCACATGATTATTCCTCGTCATACGTATTTTATAAGAACTCTACTGAATTCCTTGGCTTTCGTTGCGTCATTAGTTTAAGATGTTTGAACATGATAAACACCACTTATGACATAAAAAATATTGCAATTGTAATGGTTCCTCAACATGAAGCATAAGTATCCAATGACATGGCACACAATAGCAATTTTACAAGAGAACAAAATTCGTCAGATAGCTTTTTATGGCGACAAAGAACAACTTTTACCAACAAAAGAATAAAAGCCATGGAGTGTTGCTTCGTTTGACGCTTGGATTACAAAAAGTGCTAGGTTTCAGATGTCAAGTTTCTTCTGTCGTTGCTAATAGTCGCATCTGCTGATGAAACGGGATCCGGCAGATTTTTTCCCTTGTAATAAAAGTGTCTACCACAACATTAATATGTAAGCTTCAAACTGACGAACTCTCCAAACTGCAATCGCAAGCTAATAAAATACATGGACAGCCACAAGCAGTAAAGACGACATGCACTGGCATTGTTGGTTGGTAGATCCCCAGAGGTAGGTTTAGACACTTTATTTAAAAGCCTCCACGCAAAATGACACCCTTCTGGCAGCGTTGTGTCTTCTCAGTCATCTGCAGGATATATACAGTAAAGATATAAAGCACAAGGAATATTTATCTAGCACTAAATTTTATGTTATAATTTGCACGAACGAAACAACAAGAGAGCGTAAAATGTGAAACTTACGTGTATACAATAAAATTATCCTGGTATTGGTGTTCTCTGCTTACGTATCCCAGTCTTGTTCTGATTTAATAGTTCCCTGTTTCAGATACTGTTAGGTTTTTACAAGAAATAAGTAAATAATCTCTATGTATAAAAGCCAATGTCCTCACTGACTGGCTTATTATCGCCCATCCCCAACCGCTACGGATAGAAACTTGAAGTTTGGACAAGATGTGGATCCTATACTGCAGGCGTCGTTTAAGAAGGGATTTTTTTAAAATTACAACCCTAAGGGGGTGAATAGGGGAGGAAGTTCTTTTTTATTTTTATTTTATTCATTTTTTAAAATGTCGCTATTAAGGCAATTTCGAATATAAGCCCACAAAAATTAGTATCGGGTTTCTCGATTAGTAATAAAGAAATATGTTTCAGCATTTTTGGAAATTAGACACAGTAGGGGAGAAACTGTTGGTGAAAGCTTTTTTTGAAAATATATCATTATTAAAGAACTACTAAAGTATTTTTAAAGCTACATCTACTAATATTGGTAACAGACTTGACGCTTACAAATTAAAAAAATACGGGGGTGAAATAGAGAATAAGACGTTTTAGAAAATATTTTACTATGAAAGCACTTTTAAAGCTAACACTATGAAAATTTTAATTTGGCTTCTCAGAAACAAAAAAGTAAGGATTTCACTGTTTTTCGAAATTCAACCCCTAAAATTGGGGTGAAACATTTTATGAAAATATTTCAATGCGAAAGAACTATTAAGGCTAAATCTTTGACAATTGGTGTTTGGCATCTCTTTAGAGATGAAAAAATGGGTGTTTCACTATTTTAAGAAATTCAGTCCTTAATGAGCTGAAATAGCCCCTGACATTCACTAACTCATTATAGCCCAGCCCAAACCGTTAAGGATAGAAACTTGAAGTTTGGGAAGGGTGCGAATCTTATACTTGGGCATCGTTTAAGATGAACTGGCCAAGATTCCAGTCCTAAGGGAATGAAAGGCTGTTCGAAAATCTGTCGCTATTAAGGGAATTTTGAAGCTAGAACTACGAAAACTGGTATTTGGTTCCTCAGCCAGAAAAAAATTTTGATTCGTCATTTTTGGAAATTCGACCACGAAGTGGGTAAAGCAGTGGGTGAAAGTTTTTTGAAAGTGAATAATTACTAAAGAACTTCTAACGGATTTTTAGGGCGTCATCTATGAGAATTGGTGTTTCACTTCTGGGTTAGAAATAAAAAAATACATGTTTCAGTATTTCTGGAAATTCAGCCACTAAAGGAGTGTAATAAGGGATGCAAATTTTTAAGAAAATATTTCGTTACATTGAAAATTTTAACGCTGAATTTATGAACATCGGTATTTCACTTCTCGGTTAGATATAAAGAATTATTTGTTAGCGGATGAAAGTTGCTACGGAAATACGCAAAAGGCATATTAACAAAAACTTAGGACTCCAGCTACCATAATCGCGTTTTGACCAAAAGTACATTCGGAAAATACCTTGCTTACATGGCGTTAATTTGCGTGAAAAGCCTAGAAGCTGTTACAATTTGTGAACATAAGAATTCGATTAAATTAAAACAAAAAAATATCTACATGCCACACCGTCTACGCAAGCGAAGCAACGGGTGCTAATTCAGTCCTTAATAACGTACAGATCGATTTCAACTTTTTCTCTAGCCACAACGGTGAATACGATGCAAACGACAGGAATCTGAGACACGTGCGAGTTCTGTGCTTTAACAACAGAGTTCTCCACACAGCAAGTACAGAGAAAATACTTTTTTTATCGTGGTAAACGTTGCGCAGTAAGGTCTGTTAAATGTCAGTTTGACCTGCTGCACAGTTCTCTTTTTGCCGAAAACTTTCTGAAGCAGTCCCGTTGTACGTGTTTCGTTCTGATACGAAAACAAAACACTACTCACGTATTAGGCTTTAGGCCTGTTCCAACTGGTCAACTGCTTTCTGCATGGCAGTACGAGGAGTGATCTACGGTCATTAGTGTTTTTTTTAACGTCCCGTCGACAACGAGGTCATTAGAGACGGAGCACAAGCTCGGATTAGGGAAGGATGTGGAAGGAAATCGGCCGTGCCCTTTCAAAGGAACCATCCCGGCATTTGCCTGAAACGATTTAGGGAAATCACGGAAAACCTAAATCAGGACGGCTGGAGACGGGATTGAACCGTCGTCCTCCCGAATGCGAGTCCAGTGTGCTAACCACTGCGCCACCTCGCTCGGTGATCTACGGTCATGACACATGTGCTCAGCATGTCGCTATCTCTCCTGCCGTTACTACCAGTAGATGAATTCTGGTGATGCCGCTGTTTTATTAAAGTAGCTCTTTATTTGACCTCTCGAGGCTGAGCAGATCCAATTCCAGACCTACGTACCCCAGAATACTCCAAAGATGTGCCGGGAATTGACGCCTGGTCTCTCCGCATAGAAGGCAGTGACGCTAAGCTAAGGAGGCGGTCTTGGTTCAAACATGTAAACATTAAAGTCATACCGTCATAAGATCCTATGGTTTGGGCAGTTTATCGCTGAGGTAAAGTAAACTGAAGTTGGTGTAGGTTTGAGAAGAGCTTGCTCCTTTTTATGTAAATATGTGACTTTCGAGGCATCTCACTTTAGAGGTGCATCACATTTCGTCTCGTTTCGTAACAAAATCGGTCAAATACTGTTCATGTTTTTTAGTTATACAGGAACCAGATGATTTGAGAGTCTGAAACTGGTGGTCAGTAAAAAACCATGTTCCACTAGTAGCTTACCCTCATGACGACGACATGCTTTAAGTCAGTGGTTCCAAATCTAGGGACAACTAATACCACCTGAGGGGTAAAAACCAAAGGTTTGATTTTATTACCGTTACGAAACTAATTTCTTTTTACAGGATGATTACTACTGTCACAATTTTGTAACACTAATACTGATTATGTAAGCTACCTCTTTTCCTTCAGAGACTAGCATTAACGCATGACACAATGCGGCGGAGGTTACAGCTTGTGAAAAGAATCTACGAGCAACATCTGAGCCTTGTAGGCTCTGCCCTCTGTCTATTTCTCCTCTCATTGACGATTTTTGCGTGGCTAACTTTGGAGGTACGCTGGTGGCGCCATCCGTAGGGGGCAAACGCTGCGTAGCACGATGGGCCTGCGCGCTTTCGAAGCGAGTCGGCCGGGGGCGCTAGAGATTTGGAGTTCCGGATGGTACACAAGAGTACGATTAATCTGCTCCTGTGAAGGCGCCGAGCCTGATTCCGTCTGTCCTGGGAAGCATGATTTTTGGAAAACACACCAGCGTCTTGGAGGTTATTTGGCTCGTTCCACGCTAGTGAAGGCGATCCGATCTCTTGCAGTCTTAAGGAGTGGAAGGAAGACGGCCATCCTGTCCAAGTTAAGCAACTTCCGTGTGTGTCCTTACCTCTAGCTCCCCTCCCCCCCTTCCCAAGTGGAGTCTATGCAACCACTACTCATAATTCATAGCAGCTGTTATTAATTGGTTTAAAAATGATTAGTAAATTTTGGCCAACTGTAGCTGTCCGTTAATTATTTTAAAATTCTGTACCTTGTGTGTGTCCTGACATACAGATGGATTCATAGTTAATAGCAACTGTTTCAAGGTCATTTAGTTAAAAAATACTTCTCAATTAATTGAGTCTCTACTTCTGGTGAATAGTTAATGTTTGGCGGCTCATAATTAGTTGCAACTGTTTAAAAGTCATTTTTCTGAAGTCTTCTCAGTCAATTTTACTGTTCATTGTTTTTAAAACTCAGTTGACTTTAATAAAGGCAAGTCGCGCATTAAAGATGATTAAAGCTGAAGCAGTTCTATGGGGACCCCAGTCCTTCCATTAATTAAGGGTGACCCGATCCCAACTCATTCTTCCCGAACTCCTGATTAACATCTTTCTCATGTAGTCCACCCACTAACATGTTCTTTGCACCGTTCATTTGTGACACTAAAACTGAGGCATATACATGAAAATGTATTCAGAGTTGAAGGTTAGTAACCGAAATGGACCACAAATTGGTTTATTACAAACTTTGTAACAGATAAACGAATCAGGTGACAGCACACTACGGTCGCAGGTTCGAATCCTGCCTCGGGCATGGATGTGTGTGATGTCCTTAGGTTAGTTAGGTTTAAGTAGTTCTAAGTTCTAGGGGACTGATGACCTCAGATGTTAAGTCCCATAGTGCTCACAGCCATTTGACAGCACAATACAATAGCAACCACAAAATGGCTTAAGTTGTATGGCAAAAGCCTGAAGTTCCCCAATTCCTGACAGTTACGTAACGAGCTCAGTAATCAAGTGATTTACAGACATAACGTGCATACATTTTAGGTTGATTTTAAATGGAGGTGAAGGGTGTGGGTAGTTAGCTTTCTTTTCTGACGGGTCGTAGATAGCACTGGCAATGCACCGCAAATTGCTTTACTATTCAGTCTAGCACACACTCATACTATTCGCACACAGGACGTAGAATAGAACTGTGGCATTCAAGATTTATAGACGTGGAAATAGATCTTTTAATATGACAGCAATGAAAACAGAAACAAGGAACGGAATGTACTTGGAGCACGACTTATGACGTGTACTGACTGAAAACACACCATATACAAAAAATGTTTAAATAATTTTTACTTCCGTCTATAGCAGCATTTGTGATCACAATGACTACACACATTAGTGACTTATGGCGGCTGGGCACAGCACATATAACTCATGGGTTGCTCTGCTCTCAAATTAACGAAAGCGGTAATTGTTACAAACACAAATGAGACTATAGATTGAAATAAAAAATGATGACGTAACAGTTGTCGCTGATGAACACTATCTCCACTTGACATGTAACTTTCATAAAGCAGGTAGTTACGAACACGCAGTACCAATCATCATTGACTCATTAGTTAGTGGTTTAAAGAATACCTACAAAAACTACAATTTCTTTATCTTCCACCATTTTAAAAATATAAGTATTCAAAGAATTTTTTTCATTCTGAAGTTTGGCTAAGTGCTAATGTTCATGCGGTGAGGGGAAGGGGGTAACACCTAACATTTGATTGCACGTCTGGGTAGTCATCTCAGAATGGTTGGGAACCACCGCTTTAAATATTTACAAGCAATGGAGCACCATATATATAAATATAGGTATAAAGTTTGTAGTAGCGTGGACGATTTCGTCTTTATGCACAATTTAATAACTTTGTGACTGATGGACTGCATTGGATTGACCGGGAGGGCGGAGGGAGAGGGGGTAGCAGTGTTGCTGGTGGGCAGCCAGACACGCTTGACGAAGCTCTGTCTGAACCTCAATACAAGCAACACAGCGGGCACGTACCAGAAACTACTACGACTGGGTGGCGGCTCGCTGTACCACTCTACCAGCTCAAACGTCAAAACATTTCAGTCCTAGTACACTAAGTGTGTCAGATGAGCTCAAACATTTTTAATTTGTCAGCGTGATCGCGTAGTCTCAGTTACTCTGTAGCTTTGTATCTGTGACTTCGATTGCGTCTTGCCTGTAGTAGTAGTCGTGCAATTAGCTCACGAAGTTTCTCAGTGGATTGAACTAATTCCTTCTTACAGTAAACCGGAATTCGTCGTCTCATCGTGACGGTATCGCACACACAGAAAAGTACTGCTGCTCAGTAGGAATCAGTGCAGGCCACCCACCAACTGATTTACAACAGTGGAATGGCACGACGTGGGACACATGCCAGTCTCGGCTCGGCAAGAGGGCACCGCAAGTATAAGCTGCGCGTTTCGGGAGGGGAGTTGGCGGCAGTAGCAGAGAACGCCGTGTTCATGTCACCCTCACATCTGAACGACGGCCCGTTACGAGACAAGGCGGGGTGGGGTGGGAGGCAACAACAGCTATTCGCGACATCCTTCCCGGCCTACCTTCCTAGACGACACCCCACAGTTTCCCAGAGTGAGAAAGCGACACGACTGGATAGGTTGAACCACCTGTGAGTCATTACACCACGCCTAATGTTCCAACGTTTAACTGACTCAGAAATATGTGAACTGTGTAAAGATATCAAGTAAATAAATTATACGAGACTTTTTAAGTACCGTTTTTACATCAATTTTATTATTAAAATTATTTTATTACTACATGAGTTCCAATAACGTATCCTACTGTTCGAAGCAATTTTTACCCACACTGATGCACTCATCACAATAAGCAACCAACTCGAGAATTCTATTCTGCTAAAAATCTGCCACCAGCTTTACCAACATGTGCCGTAACGCAGTTGACTTGCTGCTCACCTCCGTACGTCAGTAACAAGCCAAACATCATTCAAGTAGTTCAACCGGATTTAGGGTACGGTAGGTGAAGAGGATCACACAATATACAGCAGCGTGAAGATCTGCATTAAACCATTTTTCGGACCAACAACAACAACAACAACAACAACAACTACTACTACTACTACTACTACTACTACTACTACTACTTATGAATACTTATGGTCGCCTTCCAACAGGGTTGCAAACGCATGTCAGTAGCTCAGAGAGCAAAAAACATGCTTAGGCAACACTGCTGTCCCGTGTTGAAATAGCGCTGACAACAGGCCACAGCAGCCCCGTGGCACTCGAAAAAAAAAAAAAAAAAATGCCGGAACACAGCAGCAATGAGGCTGGGCGGAAATCGAAAGCTAGGCTTCCCGAATACGAATCCACTACCTGGCTCGGGGCCAAAGCAACCAAACACTGCCGTTCACTGCGATCCTACGGCAGCCGTAGCGTTGGTATGCATAATGCCTCTCCGTTTTCTTTTCTCGTAATTTCACTGTTTCTTTAGTTTATTCAAAATATCACATTATCAAGTGATCATTTTTTTGCAACGTGTGAGTAAAGTAATGAAGCTCGAGGGGAAACAACTTCGGCGTAACTAGTGGGTATTGTAGTATAAAGGTTTCCCCTCATTATCCTCTAAACTCATATTTGTCTTGGCGATTCTAAGAGCCAGCTAACCGGAAAAACAAATCCCTAGCAGACTGTCAAACTGTGATAGCGCGCAAATAATATTTACTGATGGGGTATTGCTGCGCGTTTTGGGACGCTGCAACTCCGCACGGGCACAAATTTAAGCTTCGATACAATTATGACAGCTAAGAGCACTGGCGATCTAAGGCTATTCAATAAGCTTCCTACCGAGGAAAGAACAAGTCCTCCTCCTCCTTCACTCAATATCAGCTCTTACCCTACTGCAGCATTCCAGATCAGCGTGTAATAATCATAGACCCGTTAACGACATAATGGAACCACTTACCCATCTGCATTATGCACAAAAAAGTGCGAACTAAAGATGCATTGTGGCACCCTAGGCAATGAAACTGCACATAAGTAAGCCAAATATGCTGTTTGTAATTGAACGATCTATGGATTACTTTTAAATATTGCGATTTAAAGGGACATGCATGGATCAACGAACAACAAGTACGAGGGGTCGTCAAAATAAAGTTACATAATTGTCTGTTTTATCGAGGCAATGACTAAAACTTTACGACTATCCCCTTGTTTCTTCCCGGAAGACTGGACGAGTGTACGCAACAATATACTCATCGATAACGTCTCATGATAGGTATGACAAGTCATCTTGGAGACTTTTTAGGCGACGATTGCAACGATCAGCTTCAACCATAGGTACTTCACCACATGAAGCACGTCCATCGTATGGTTCTGGCTACTTTGCTGTGTATGGGTGGGGAAGTCGACTATAACACCCAACTCGTTTTCGGTTGCCCAAATCGTTTCGTCTTGTCTTATCACTGCGTCGCAAAGAGATTCGGTGAAAATGTACTGTTTATCGCCTTAGTGTAGATAAACACTGCTAGTGGACCAGAATTACGATGATAATGGAGTTCTATATTTACGATTCAAGAAGATGTGCGATTGTATACGACATGCCAAAAATTAAGATGAATCTTACACAAGAGAGTACATACTCCGTAAGCAGTAACACACACTACGCGTTTTAATAAATACACACATAACCCCCCCCCCCCCCACCCACACACACACACGTAACACTAAGACCTTGTAAACTATTCGGACTACAGCGATGGAACGAACAACATTTTTTGTCGTATTCTGAGATTTATTTGCTAATAACGGAATCTATCAGAAGAAAGAAAAGCAGCAGGATTATTTTCAAATGGAAGTCATTTTTGATATGTGCTGCCTCTCTTCAGTGGCAGTATACGAATGTGATTTAACATATTCCGTAAAAAATATACTGAAAGTGCGCACAAAATAAAGCGTATGAATGTCCAGTGAGAAAAATACCAACTTAATAAAATACTGAACACGTTACTGCACATATTTTACATTTTGCAAAGCACAAAGTGTATGCAATGCGACAAACCATAGGTTCCAGTTACCTTACTACACCATGGCTATGTTTGTGTGTGAGCACTCTAGATATCCAACGATAACATTTCGTAGCCTGTCTATCGATGTTTTTGTCTCTGGTGGTTCGTTACGAACTACTTGCATTTCGTTTGATCTCTAACCCCACTATATGAAATAAAAACTTCATAACTTCTGAACGGTTTACGTTAGGACGCTCAAACTCAACAGTTGGCGGCAGGGCATGATGGGAATTAGTATGCGCATTGTTGTTTGGTTTAGCGACGCCCCCCCCCCCCCTTCTGTTTGGATGGGTTCGTCAATAGGCAAAACTGGCGTATTTGGGAGACTCTAACCTAACCTAACCTGTGAACCCGCATTTCACGATCGAGAATTCTGTTCACCCTCAACGGGTGATTGTGTGGTGTGCACGGAACACGGTGGCTTCCGGCACATAAAGGTTTTGGAATATGATTTTATCCCCATTATCCAAAGTGACCCTGATTTCGACAAGATGTGATTCATGCAAGACGGAGCTCGACCCCATCGAAGCAGAAGGGTGATGTCCTGGAGGAGCACTCTGGGGACCGCATTCTGCTATGGGGTACACAGAGGACACTGGCATGAGCCCGAATTGGCCGCCATACTCTCCGGG
Source organism: Schistocerca cancellata (assembly GCF_023864275.1). Lineage (NCBI taxonomy): Eukaryota > Metazoa > Arthropoda > Insecta > Orthoptera > Acrididae > Schistocerca > Schistocerca cancellata. The sequence continues at coordinate 284,504,969 of NC_064631.1, read as the reverse complement.
TCTGAACACATGCGACTCCTTTTTGTGGGGATATTTGAAAGACAAGATGTACAGCAATAACCCCCAAACCTTTGCTGAGCTGAAAACACCCATTCAGGAGGTCATCGACAGCATCGATGTTCCGACGCTTCAGCGGGTCATGCAGAATTTCGCTATTCGTCTGCGCCACATCAAGGTAATCGATGACAGGCATATCGAACATGACACAACGTAAGTAGGAATATTTGTAGTGACGTTTACATGTTGACTAAAGTGTGTGCACGCCCTAGTTTGTAACTTTTTCATATAGTTCAATAATTGTCGCCCTTTATCTGCACTACACTGGAAATATCTGGACAATAATTAAAATGTGGATGGTACGTGCTTTGTCTTGTTTGGAAACATTTTTCCACTAATTTAACTTGCTGTTGACAATAAATGTCCACTTTATTCTTCACCTTAGAGCTTGCATTCAGTAAAATTTCTTGTACCTCTGGTTTGTGTTTCCTTCCGTGTTTGCACGTCAGCGTCGATACACAGCAATATGGATAGATTTAGTTATGCCTGCGCCGATATGTACCTCGCCTATGGGGTAGCTGAATGCAAAGCAAAAGGGGCACAATGACGATGTGCTGAAGTGTTTCCGCAGTGATGGAAACCACACTGCAATAGTTATGCGTCTAAGTATTGCATTACTGTGTCCCATGTCGTACGTTTGGGTGCTTGCTTTCCCACTGTTGTGTTGGTATTTCCACAGAACAAAGCTGATTCGGCTAACAAACTGACTATTCAGATTACCGAGTTCTATTTGAAATCCGTGAACCAAAACGCACCATCATTCAACATATTCAAACCGCTGAACGCCAACGTTTTTAAGTTCTTTAACACGAATTTCACAATTCTATTGGTGTCGGTGGTGAAGGCCCTCCAATATCCCTGAAAATTATGGCAAATATTTACCTGGGCAAGCTGGATCAGAATAAGCTAGGATTTCCAAATGGCTGTTGACGCTGGAAGCAAAGGAATGTAATCAGTGGCGAGGTATGTTTGTAAACTATGGTGCTGAAGGAAATGTGTTGATGTTGGGATTGTTAGAGCGAGGGATCGCTAAGAAAAACACTGTGTGGTGCTGATGTTGCGTCACTCGCCAGAATTGTTCATTTGGAATTCAACGCCTGACAAATAGTAGGCGTAACTGCTACATGATAATCACGATACGGCGGGAAAAAATGGAACTGAGGCTTCCTGAGATATCAAAACTGTATGATGAACAGGGACACTGTAACGCCAACACTCACCTAATAGTTCAGATCCCTCCTTAGGCAAGACCGTTAACAGTGACGCCAAATTATAAAAGAACTGTTACACTCTTCTCCTGGGTATAATGTACGTACCTGCATTGAAATTGGCCGCAACACTACCCTTATCCGATGAAAAAACTGGTTTCATGCTATTACATCTAGCAAAGCGGCTGTTTGTAATAGTCGTTCAATATACTATTATCTTTCCACCAGTGATTTAACGTTCCATTTGCATTCCCTGTACCTGTAATTTCCACTAGTTGAGACCGTTCGAGCGACTGTCATGCACTCAAGTTTTCTCAGTCCCGAGTATGACTACCTGTGAAGCGAGGTAATTCGTAATGGTCACACCGATTCCAAGTTATTGCTGTACTTAACCTATAGTGTAGAAACATTTCTCTCACTAAGTACAAGTCACTCGTATACTGTGTGACGAGGGAAACTGTAAGCAATTGTTTGGGAAAACTTGCTTACATTTTTTACCATTCAGGTCATTTATGTAAAATGTGTGAGGAGAAAAAGCACATTCCTTAATGTTTCTTGACATAAGACATTATATCTGCGCAAACTATATCCAAACGGAACTGTTTATATAAACTACTATTCACCAATATGGACTAACCCTTTTCAAACACCAGTAGTGAATCACCAATACGGACTATCTAACCATTTTCAAACGCGAGTATCGAAGTCCATGAATATATGGTACACAATATTCACACAAAACCAGTGCATCTGATCGCAAGAACAATATCCCAAAGATCTCTTTGAAATATTGTTTTCTCGCTCTCTAGCAACGAGTTTACTCTTCAGAAAGAGTAGTAGTAGTAGTAGTAGTAGTAGTAGAGTCAAAACTAGTCCTTACCGCCCACTAGTTGGTGTTCCCATCTGCATTAACTTGTCGTAACTCTGTGTTATACCTTTATTTTATAAAAGTTACTTTCCCACTTTCTGAATCACTATTGTTATGGAACCGGTAGGTGCTTACAAAACTTAACTACCAACAGTGATAACGAAACTGGAGGGTAGATAAAAAAAAAGGTCGACTACCCTTGAGTTAGAGCATCATGTATTGTGCTCATGCTCAGACATTTACAGATCGTGGTGTAAACCATTTGATTAGGTGCTCCAACTGTGTGGATGTCATATAAATTCACCAATTTGTCCTTTGAAAATGGCTATATTGTCGAATGTTGCCAACTGTGATTTACAAAAATGTTTTTAGCAGGAACTCGTATAAAGTCTTGGCACAAATAATCTTTCAAAGAAAAAAAAAAGAAAAAAATTCCAAATGATTGTGTGATCACAACGGAAAAAGATGGCTCTCTTGAAATCTTAAGGATGATCGCTTTTGGCACCTACATAATCTGAATGTAAAAAACTGAGAGGATGTAAAAGAGATAAATCACATAGGCTCGTCTGTAGGTAAAACGCGTTGCTGACGCCCGTCCGTTGGTAGAATACGGTCAAAATGCAGTTTTTACAGAATACTGCTGATAAAATAATTACATCACCCATAATAAAATATTCCTGACACGTTATGGCCCATGTCAAACAGAGCTAACAGGGCATACTGTATGTATGCAAAGCGCAGCTACAGGGAGCGAAAGTTTATTCAATCTGTAAATTGAGTTAAAAAAAAAGCGAAGGAATTAAAATCCATGGAGAAGAAATAAAAACGGTGAGGTTTGTCGACGACATTGCAATTCTGTGAGAAACAGCAAAGGACCTGGAAGAGCAGCTGAACTGAATGGACAGTGTCTTGAAAGGAGGATGCAAGATGAACATCAAAAACAAAACGAGGGTAATGGCATGTAGTCGAATCAAATCAGGTTATGCTGAGGGAATTAGATTAGGAAATGAGACACGTTAAGTAGTATATGAGTTTTGTTATTTGAGGAGCAAAATTACTGATTATGACTGTGGACTGGTATGGCAAGGAAAGTGTTTCTGAAGAAGAGAAATTTGTTAGTATCGAGTATAGATTTAAGGGGTAGGAAGTCTTGTCTGAAAGTGTTTGTATGTAGCCATGATGGAAGTGAAACATGGACGATTAACAGTGTAGACAAGAGGATAGAAGCTTTCGAAACGTTGTGCTACAGAAGAATGCTGTAGATTAGATCGGTAGATCACGAAACTAATGTGGAGGTACTGAACAGAATTGGGGAGAAGAGGAATAAGTGGCACAACTTGACTAGAAGAAGTGATCGGTTGGTAGAACACCTTCTGAGGCATCAAGGGATCACCAGTTTAGTATTGGAGGGAAGCGTGGAGGATAAAATTCGCATATGGAGACCAAGAGATGAATACACTAAGCAGATTCATAAGCATGTAGGTTGCAGTAGTTATTCAGAGATGATGAGGCTTCCACAGGATAGCAGCAAAGCGAGCTGCTAGAAAAACGCTAAAAACCCTTAAATGGTAGACGCTTGGAGATGGACACCAGCTACTTAAAAAACTTTCAGTCACTAATGTTTAGTGAAGAACCTAGTTATATATCAAAGCCGCCTACAGTATAGATCGCGGAAACGAAGTTAAGGCTAATACAGTGCGGACTGAGACATCTATGCAGTCATCTTTCCCGCGCTCCATCTGCCGATGGAACGGGAAGAAACCTATTGTATGCGGCTCAATGGAAGTAACCTCTGTCATTGCAGTTTGCAGTATATTGGACTAATCAAGCCCGTAACTATTCGCGCTGCTATTACTATCACTGCACTTCTGTTAAGCCGCTTCGGTAAGCACCCAAAAAGAGGAGAACAGCCCTCTAGAATGGATCGGATACGAGTTTCATTAAGCAGCACCTAACTTCGGCATGTTAAATTATGTCGGATATTATAAACTAGCGTTTAAATTCTGATCACGATTTACGTTGTCTTCGTTCCGGACGTTAACCCCCAAATATTTAAGTGTTGTGACTGCCGGCTTATCGCACCATGGTTTCGTCAAACAATTCGACAGCCTATATCTATTTGCGCGAACTTGCTCTGGGATCGACGACGTGAGAACTGCGCCTTGTCCGTCTGCATTATCAGCGGCGCCCCTAAGGAACTATGTTATCTGAGCTCGTGTTTAATCTCGTGCATGTGGCTGGGAATAGGGCGGCGCGATAAATCCGAGAAGTGGCCGTCCACTGCAGAATGACGTCCGCTCCCTCTATATCCCCAGTACCACTTTGGGGTGACTGCACAAAAATTAAAGTGAAGCAAAGGAGCCAGAAGGGCCACAGGGGCAGAACGAAGCTTGTGATCTGAGTTTCTCCAAAAAAAAATTTGGTGACATGGTTTTCGTACCGTGACTCATGTGATTTGTTCTACTACCAGTCACGTGATTTCCTCATTTAACGCATTGGTGCGCGTTTCGAACAGTATTTGCTAATCATAAGGCGATTCATTCATTTCATTCATATCATGTTTGCCCTTATGGACAGTGTTTGAACTCAAACATCTCATGAAGACACAGTTTTCACTTCTTTCCTTTCTTCCTTTCCTCTTCCCAAAATCTCTTCATCCTTTGACTATGCTCTTGTTTCCTTTGTTCCGTCTATAACGCGTTCGTTTTTCTCTTCTCATTTACCGCAAGTTCTGCGTTCCTAATTTTGTTCCTGAGTTCCTTTCTGTCTTTTATCATTTGTTTGTTGATCCCAGCTGCCTTTTGTCTTCCTCTATTTCATGATACCAATTCAAGATACCAATCATAAGGCGATATTGTTGCACTCACAAAAAGTTAATGAAATCTCATATTTAATATCTTATGTCTACAAAACAACTTTATATTTATTAAATCATTGGATTTATTTCAGCCAAACTTCATACACATACCACAACCTAGAAAGAAACACAACGAGGTTCCTAATCACAAGATGACTGCAGTTTCCACAAACACAACGCAAAGCCAGAGGTGAAAATGAAACAAGGTTTACATCCGATGGGGGAGTAATACCGAAACAGTAAGTTTAACTTTCTTATATAGCGCATATTTCCTTCTGTACACTGGATGCTTATTTCGAGCAGTCTTTTACTAAATTAGAGTCATATTTGTCAACATGTTCCATGGAGGCATCGTACCTCACAGAACGTCGTTTCGTGTTCCCCTGCCCTGTCGTGGTCAGGGAGTACACGGACCGTGCAGTCGCGGTTTTCGTGCACACCTGCCGCCGCCATTTCTGCTGTTTTTGTTTTCGCTAGCACACCGCACAGCGGTTACCACGCCGCGCCGCTGTTCGTACCGGCCAAAACATTGGATCCGGCTATCGCATGCCCTCGTACAAAATGTCAAAGAAATAAACGAAACTTTACAAGAAACATCCATAATAGCATCAGAAAAGAACCTAATTTTCGTGGCCATCTTGGGCTGACAGAAAACCATTCATCTCGCTTTTTTTCCAGTATACTTAACGGTGTCCCCTCCTTCGTGATACTGAAATGTGCTAGATTTTCGTATCATGTGCCTAGTTTTCTTCCTTTTTCCTTGCATTACTTTCCTTGCTTTTTCCCTATAGTACTTTCCAAATCATTGGCCGAGTGGAACCTATTTAAAACATCAATAGTAAACAGTGCTGTGCAGATATGCGGCAAAACAAAATGGTTTAAGGCAAAGATATGTGTTCAGCAAGGCAGTTCGTCTCCCCATTACTCTTCATTACAGTTACGGACACAATCAAGAAAGAAATCAAGGAAGAAGAAAATGAAGATCTTAATGCTTTTGTTTTTGCTTATGACATCGCCATTTGGGGAGAGGCGGAAATGGAGGTTCAGAGGAGACGAGATTACTGGAACACAAAATTAAAAAAATTCAAGTTAACTGTGAGTAGGAACAAGACAGTGGCAATGAAGATGAGCAGGACACCCACACCTTGTAACATCATACTGGAGGGGGAGAAGGTTGAATATGTGAAAAGCTTCAATTATCTGGGTAGTATCATATCACGCGATGGAAGTTCCAAACTAGAAGTCTTAAACAGAATAACAAAAGGATCTAGCTTCTTCCACCAAGTATGAAATCTAATCTGGGACAATGGAGTAGGAACAAGTTCTGGGACAAGTTCTTCTAACAGCTGAACAGACCATATATGAAACTTACCTCCTGCCAAACATGATGTACAGTCTAGAGGCCTGTGTCATAAATAAGAGAGAAGAGGGTCAAATACAAGCATGTGAAATGAAGTTCCTTAGGTCAGCTCTACAAAAAACTTGGAGAGAAAGAGTCAGGAATGATTTTGTAAGGAGAGACCTGCAGGTGACATTGACTATAGAGGAGAGGATGAGTGCTTTGAGATTGAAGTGGTTCGGTCATGTTGCGGCGGCGCGGTTCTTTCCGTCCCTTTACGACGGGCCTGCACCTACCTGTGAACATTGTCTCAGCAGATTAGTAGGAAAGCCGAGTGAAACCTACTGTACTTCGACGTGAACCAGGCTGCAATTTAAGTCACTAATCTATGTTTCGGGAGAAAGTTTTCACACAAATGAAAGTTTGGAAATTTTGTCCACAATTAATATATTATGAAACTTAGGTGAAGAAGTATCACTGCCAAGCCCGTGCTAGTCTTAACACAGTCACTCATAATCCCTTTCACTCACGTTAGCAAGTTTATGGTGTTGCATTTCCCGAAAAAATACGGATTGTTTTTTTATCGATAATGCTCGCCAAATATTAAGTCTGTCGGTACCAAATGCAGTCACAGTTTTTAGCCACCGAACTGCTCAATACGCCACGTGGAATATATGTCTTTTCTCGTCACAAAACTCACTTAAAAATTCCGAAATTTCTACACACACTTCGGAATAATTATGCCGTCACTTTCCAACACTGTTAATGTTTGAAAAAACTGCTAGATCCGGCAACTTATCGTTTCCATGGGAACTACTAATACACAGGTCCGATCTGTTTCATGGCTAGGCTTCCACTCCTCTCTAGAATACTAGAAGTTTTCTCTACCAGCAGAGAAAGGCGCGCGAAGAATACTGCTTTACCATCGGTCAGTTTACTAAACAGCCAATAGCACAACAACATTCTCCCGCGTCAATCCGCGCTTTTCATCAATAATTAATCGCAACATAGTAAATCTAATGACTGCACTTTTTACCTACGTAATTATCTAATACGCCGAAGTTTTGCTTATGCATAAAGTTATTTACTATTGTTATTTATACCTGATTTAACTTTCCCTTTACCATAAACCTACTTTACAAATCTATTCTACAAAAATCCCCCTTGTCCATAGCCATACTTTTTCGAAATGTTCCCACACTAAATCCTACTACATAACTCGTTAAACAATTATCTTCATATTAATCTTAAACCACATTCACGCATCATTCATACTGCTAAAACACATTTATAACATTTTACATACACAAAAGACATAACAACACTTTATGAAAATACTAGAACAGTTTATGAAAAACATTCTATTACTTTAGTGCACTCTAGTGAGCACAATCGAAACTAAAATGTCAGTCCCCCTATCCAATATTGTCCTCTATCGGCTGATACATAAACTACGTACGCGTCCAGTCTCGCGTCACCATCTGTCACTATCCAGCTCTGAGAAATCTCCCACTTAACCGCCTCCAAGGCAGGATCGTTATACGGCGCTACGCCTCAATGTGAAGCGAATACACCCGACTAACTCCACGCCATTATTTGGTGATGGAGGTACCAGGAAGAAGACCGACAGGGCTGCCTAGAAAGAGATGGACAGACCAGGTATAGGAAGATCTCGAGAGGAGTAACATGGAATGTAGTGGAGGGAAAAACTATACCTGGACAGAAGCCAACGGAGGCGTATCGTTCACCAAGTTCCTACCTGGCTCGCTGAAAGTAAATCCTAACGGTGGACGAGTCTTTCTTACATCGCTTCAAAATTGTGTTAATGTCGGAAGTGTTGGCACGACATTTCATTCACTACAAAAACCCAGCTTAAGTATACAAAATCCTAAATTTTTGTGCGTCTGCCACTTCAAATGGTTCAAATGGCTCTAAGCACTATGGGACATAACTTCTGTGGTCGGTAAGTCCCCTAGAACTTAGAACTACTTAAACCTAGCTAACATAAGGACATCACACACATCCATGCCCGAGGCAGGTTTCGAACCTGCTACCGCAGCTGTCGCGCGGTTCCAGACTGTAGCGCCTAGAACCGTTCGGCCACCCCGGCCGGCTCTGCCCCTTCAAACTCTATTGCAGAGTAGGAGGAACTGTATTGTGAATACTGTTGTGTGAAGAAGAATTGTGAAAAGAGCTGTACTGGACTAAGCAGTCAGATATCTACGTCATTGAAACAAAGGCGGGAAATTTTTCATCTTTAGTTCAATGAGCGACTGTATCCATAGATTAATTTTCAAGACAATTTCATGTTTTAATGTATGTATTGAGAAATATCCAAAGTTTCTTGATAACAGTGATGTTACCCAAGAATGACTCATGACCCGCTTTCACATCTTCACTTACGCCAGTACCACCTCTTCTATGTTCCAAAATTCACAGAAGTCCTCCAGCAAACCGTACGGTATCAGCACAACCGGAAGATGGATAGTGCAGGGAAACAGCTTCGTCACAGTCTACGGGATGGGTCCACAATAAATGTTCACTCTGCAGTGGAGTGGGCGCCAATCTGAAACCTTCTGATAGGTTAAAACTATATGCTGACCAGCCTAGGCTGCGACTAAGCCGTTTCTCAGCAAGCATCCTTTCTTCAGGGGGTGCAGAACCTCCGTGATGTTTGGAAAACAGAAGAGGTAGCGTCGGAAGTGAGCAGGTCGTGAGTCGTGCTTTGATAGCTCAGCTGGTACAGTCCTTGGCCGGCTAAGGTCCTAGGTTCGAATCCTTAACCGGTACACAGTTTTGATCTGCCAAGAAGTTCAATCAGCGCATACTCCGAGGAAGAATGGAAATTCATTCTGGACGAAAACATACCCCTAGTAACCCGAAGGGTATGTGCACTGGTGAGAATGGGCGACATCTACAAATGTTCGAAAACGACCTGTTGGTAATTCTTTCCTGTATTTACTTGACTTTGTATACTTAAAAGTACGAAGCGCTGTCTGTCTTATTTAAGACTGGTGTCATTGGCGGTATATTTGAAGCGTACTCGAGCGATACCTCAGGCAAAAAGCTAGTCACTGATAAAGTAATTTACGCCTTTGTCAGCTCTGTCGGTAACACAGAGGTAATATACAGGAAATGCAGGCTTTCACACCGCAGATCTCCGAATGAAAAGTCTCTCCTCGATCCCATCCTCATTGCCCTACCTGATGAAAACGAAGTGAAAAGCACACCAGCAGCAAGTGTACATCTGAAAATATCATGATCCCCGCAGCATCGCACCAGCAACGCTGCTGTCACAGACGTCATCGCCAGAGATGGCTGGATAACATCGGCCGACAGCTCTTTCACAATGCGACCGATTTTCTTTGATAGTTTTTGGCTGTTAAAACGCCGCTGAATGTATCTGAATGAACAATGTCTGACTCGAAAAGAACGTACGAGTACCGTGCGCTAGTTGATGAAACAACTAGATAAGTCTTACAAATACAGTGTGTACACGAAGTCCGGGAACACTTTCAATTATTTACTGCATAAGAACCAAACACTGTACAGATATCTTACATATGTCACAATGAAGAGAAACCCTGAAATGTTTTTTCATGTATACCGCCACAGCGTAGTTTGGTAATCCGCCGAAAGTCAGCGCTAGTCGCAAACATGGCGAATTCAGGTGCGCAGCGAGCTTTCTTTGTGTTGGAGTTCGACAAAAACAAGTGTGCTACAGCTGTTCAACTGACGTTTAGAACCAAGTACGGCAAGACGCCATCAACAAGGAAGGCCATTTACCACTGGCACAAAATTCGTTACGACGGGTTGCTTGTGCCCGGCAAAGAGAAGCGGACGTCCCAGTGTGAGTGAAGTGAGCGCGTACGAGAGATTCATAAGGAGTCCAAAGAAATCGGTGCGCCGTGCATCCCGTGAACTCGAAATGGCTCCAATGACAGTGTGGAAAGTCCTGCGACAGAAGCTGTCTATGGGGCTCCACCCCATTTTCATCGTGAAGTTCGTGGGTACCTGAACAAGGAGCTGCCGCATAGGTGAATCGGCCGTGCTACAGAAAGGAACAGCTGTTACATGAAATGGCCTCCCCGATCACCAGATCTCACTCCGTGTGACTCTTTGCTGTGGGGATACATTAAAGATCTGTTGCATGTACCGCCTCTACCACGTGATGTAGTAGAGCTCCGGGAGAGAATACGGGAAGCGACTGCCACAGTCGATGATGCCATGCTGGGATGGTTATGGCAAGAATTCGATTACCGTTTTGACGTCTGCCGGATCCTCTCTTCGAATGTTTGTAAAAAAATTTTCAGAGTTTCTCTTCAAAAGGCAATATGTATGACATCTATATAATGTTCAGTTCTTGTGCAATAAATAATTGAAAGTGTTCCCGGGATTTGTGTACATATGAGAATGACGAGAGAAACGTTCTATTGCATACGCGAGATGATTCGATGGGGATATCAGAAAATGCATTTCAGCGGAAGAGAAGGCAGCCGTAACCATAACGAATTTAAAATCTAATTAAAAACTTGAGATAGCTCTCTCTTTTATTGCCTAATTCTGCTACATTACTACTTGGTAGCGCTTCTCACAATACCGACTGGTGAAATATACAATGAGCGCCATACAATGTTCCAAATTCTATTTGATCGCAAATCATATCCATCCTTTAATTTATGCAAGTAGTAAATGATAGGGAAATAATTTAATTTTACCTATGTGTAACTAATATTTCATGATTAATAAAGAAATAATGTAGGAGATTTGAAATGAATGTACTGAAAATTTTATAACAAAAATATTTAAAAAATGGCTCTGAACACTATGAGACTTAACTTCTTTGGTCGTCAGTCCCCTAGAACTTAGAACTACTTAAACCTAACTAACCTAAGGACATCACACACATCCATGCCCAAAGCAGGATTCGAACCTGCGACCGTAGCGGTCACGCGGTTCCAGACTGTAGCGCCTAGAACCGCTCGGCCACTCCGGCCGGCCCAAAAATATTAAACAACATTTTACAACTGATTTCGCAAAGTAGAAAATAATTCCCCTTTTTCGGCCAAATGAATAGAAATGTGTGTCGCAGTGTGTGAAGTTTCTCATACTCCATCTTTTGATTCTGGACAGGTCGTCCGGTACTACAGAAGAAAACAAACTTATTCAGGAATGCTAGTTCTGTAAGGTTCGCGGGAGAACTTCTGTAAAGTTTGGAAGGTAGGAGACGAGGTACTGGCAGAAGTAAAGCTGCGAGAACGGGTCGTGAGTCGTGCTTGGGTAGCTCAGTTGGTAGAGCACTTGCCCGCGAAAGGCAAAGGTCCCGATGTCGAGTCTCGGTCCGGCACACAGTTCTGATTTACCAGGAAGTTTCACTTCGGTCGTCGACGAAATCACCCGATGTCTTAGTATATGTGAACACTGGGCGGGCTGGACTGGGAGCGTGGCAGTGGAGCCGCAGCCGCCGGTGGTTTTGCAGCAGCGGCTGCAGCTGGTGAGAGACTCGCCGCTTCCGGGACGGCCCGCTGTTGTCGGCCCACGGAGCGGCAGGGAACCTGTTGCATGCGCCAAGGCTGCAAAGCACAGCGCGCCGCGCTGAGCCGCGGCGTACCGGTTCTGCCGGCCGCGGGCTTTTCATTTAAATATCCCGGCAGGTAACCACCAGCTGGCCGCCGCACGCCCCCACTGCTGCAACCGCCGCCGCATCTTCAATCGTCTCGGTAAAGCCGTCGGCACACGGACCGTGCTGTCGAACGTCAACGTTAAGCGTGCTAACTTCAAAGTGCTGCTGAACGCTCAGATACGATGCGACTTGTGCATATGGCACGTGGGCCCCAACGTGGTACACACGATCGCAACGCACTCCGGCGGCTGTTGCGGGAAGTTTCTAGTTCGTAAATCACACTGTTTACTAAACGGTCGCGCATAAAATTCCCACGTTAGCTCTATTAAAATATACATTTCCTCCATCGTCCACGAAAAGGAACGTACCATGTCCAATCAATAAGGATACAAGCTTATAAAAGTTCCATTACAAACAGTGCGATACAAATTCGCAATACTTCTTCACATAAAATAAACATTATTTCATCATTCCCACATTTTAGTAAAACCCCAAGGTCAATCTTACTTGATCACTGTTCCTACCCAGTAGCAGAATCTTTGCAACACGTGAATTACGGAGCGTAAAAGAAAAAGGAACAAAATAGCTTTACACAAGTAGCGCAAGGTGTCCTGTAGATCAAGCCAATCGCCAATCGCCAATCGAACACCCAAAGAAAGGTGAACTTATATTTACGTAACATCAAAAATTATACTACACACATTAAATTAATAATAGAGTAACAGAACCTAATAAAAACGCAAATGTTAGGAAAAAATTTATGTACCGGCGAGTCGCGAACCACCGTCCAAACATAAATATAAATATTTCAATAATAAATGAAAAGCACCAGTTTGCTTTTGTTCTACAATATTATTTTTATTGCTAACTGGTTTTCGGCTTACAAGGCCATCTTCAGGCATTTACTGAGTATTATCACCAAAGAAGTTAAATGTTAGCAGACAACATTGGAAGAGAAGTAACACATCTAGAGTGAAGTAGAAACATACAGTGAGTAACATCTTTGCAATGAAATAGTAAAAACTGAACAGTACATAAATAACAATGGAGTTGACAAGGAAACCTTTAGCACAAAACAAGAATAGCATGCCTACATAACAGTTTCTATTGATAAACAAAACTATTGAAATAAGATAAAATTAGTACTAGGCAAGGCTACATCAAGAGGAGAGTGATACACAACCAATTAAAAAAGAAGAACCAATTAAAAAAGAAGAGACAGTTGTCATTGTAAATACAGAATACACGAGGAACTTAAGCCATATCAATACGATAAACAGAAATTAATAAATGCAGGAAAATTGAGGTGTTTGAGGGAACCTACAGTTTGAGAGTGTGGTGGTACTGCATTTTAACATTAACATTATAATCAAAGCAGTGGCTGTATACCAGTTTACATTAAATAAATGAGCAAAGTAAAATATGAACAATATTTGATGAGACAACTACAAGAGGAGTTAAACATGGACAGTAATACAAGTACAAGTTAAAAGCAAACCCTTAACTACTGAAACTACAGCATATGTGGAATACAAAGACAACAGCAACAAATAAAACAACTTAATGACTACAGGAAAATGGGAATATGTAGGAAGAGAGAGTGTGGGAAGTAATGAACAACAAAGATGATTATATGAAGTTTAGGAGAGGGGAAGTGTTGAGTTGTGTCTGGTCATTTAGGATGAGGTCTGGACTGTGAGCAAGATGTTTGTTAATTTCCAGGGCTTCCAGCAGGTTGAGTTTATGGCCTTTGTTTGCTAAGTGAAGTACATGGGACACTGGCTGGTAATTGTGACCCTCACTCAGTACATGCTCAGCAAATGCAGAGTCTGAATTCTGCAACCTCCAGCTGTGTTCATGTTCAGCCAGCCTAGTTGATATGTCTCTGCCTGACTGACCAATGTAAAATTTGTCACAATCAGAACAGGTGATTTTGTATACCCCACTGTTGGCTAATAACTGGATCTTATCTTTGCTATTAAAAACACACTGGGCTGTAGTGTTCCTGACATAGTAGGAAACCCTATACTTGCAGGATTTCAGTGCTTTGGCTATAGTCTGTGATACCTGACCTAGAAATGGTAGAGTACACCATTTCTTGCAGACAGTGGATGGGGAAGCAGGTGGGGCATAGAGGAGGGGTATAATTTTCCGTTTTTGTTTCCTGTGCAAGATGTGGTCAATAAGAACTGGATTGTAGCCATTGGCTGAGGCAATAAATTTTATTGTATCTAATTCTGCTTTAAAATCATCTCTGGACATGGGGATGGATATGAGACGGTGTACCATTGAGTGGAAAGCTGCATGTTTGTGAGCTATGGGGTGTTGTGAGCAAGAAGGTATTACTGTGTCTGTAGTTCTTGTTTTTCTGTAAATTTTGAAACAATGTGTGTGTGTGTGTGTGTGTACTGATGTCAACGGTGAGATCTAAGAAGTTTATGGATTTGTTGCCAATTTCCATAGTGAACTGGATATTTTTATGTTGACCGTTTAGGTTTTTCAAGCATGTGTTGAGTTGTCTTGTAGTACCAGTCCACATACACAGGACATCATCTACATATCTAAACCAGTATTTGATGTTTGCACTCAAAGGTTCTGTATTTAGAAAATTTTGTTCAAAATGGTCCATAAATATTTCAGCCAACAGTATTTATGTACTGTTCAGTTTTTACTATTTCATTGCAAAGATGTTACTCACTGTATGTTTCTACTTCACTCTAGATGTGTTACTTCTCTTCCAATGTTGTCTGCTAACATTTAACTTCTTTGGTGATAATACTCAGTAAATGCCTGAAGATGGCCTTGTAAGCCGAAAACCGGTTAGCAATAAAAATAATATTGTAGAACAAAAGCAAACTGGTGCTTTTCATTTATTATTATAATGTTGTTCTACCAAGAACCAACGGAAGATCCTGTTAATATGAAATCCATTCTCTTTCTTATTATTTTCGCGTACTGAGAGAGGCGAGGAAAATGTGTACACCTATCAGCCAGAGCATCAGGCCCACCGACTTACTAGATTGCTATACTCCGTTCATCATAAAAATAAACCTGACGTAAACAAACACAAATGCGATGATTGGTCAGAAGCCGTAGCACACGTACACTGGTGGTGCAGTCACAGCCTCTGCACTGTTGTGCTCTGATTGTCGCGCTGTTAATACGCAGTATGAAAATGGCCGAGGCTGCTTCCTGTTGCGTAGTGAAGCACGCGTGTGTAACACGGTTAAGAAGTGCAGAGAAATACCGGCTGATCAAAAAGTCAGTAAAAATTTGAAAACTTGATAAACCACGGAATAATGTAGATAGAGGGGGAAAAATTGACATGTTTGGATGACATGGGGTTTTATTAGGGAAAAAAGTTCACAAAATGACAGACAGATAGCGCTGGACAGCAAAACGTTTTGTAACTGCTACCGTGACGGGTGAGAGGTACGCCGATATGTTACAGAATCGCATCCCCAGCCTGGCTGATAAACACCTGCTGGAACGTATGATGTTTATGCAGGATGGCGCTCCACCCCATACTGCTAGACGCGTGAAAGATCTCTTGCGCGCGTCATTTGGTGACGATCGTGTGCTCAGCCGCCACTTTTGTCATGCTTGGCCTCCCAGGTTCCCAGACCTCAGTCCGTGCGATTATTGGCTTTGGGGTTACCTGAAGTCGCAAGTGTATGGTGATCGACCGACATCTCTAGGGATGCTGAAAAACAACATCCGACGCCAATGCCTCACCGTAACTCCGGACTTGCTTTACAGTGCTGTTCACAACATTATTCCTCGACTACAGCTATTGTTGAGGAATGATGGTGGACATATTGAGCAGTTCCTGTAAAGATCATCATCTTTGCTTTGTTATGCTAATTATTGCTATTCTGATCAGATGAAGCGCCATCTGTCGGACATTTTTTGAACTTTTGTATTTTTTTGGTTCTAATAAAACCCCATGTCATTCCAAGCATGTGTGTCAATTTGTACCTCCATATCTACATTATTCCGAGATTTATTCAGTTTTCAAATTTATATTGACTTTTTGATTACCCAGTACATTGTTGTTCATGTTTTTCATAAATTTACAGAAGTAATCGGCTTTGAAGTTTTCCAAGGGACTGTATTAGATACAGCTGAGACACAAATGCACTGACACACAAATGCACATTGTATCTGTAGTGGAATCAGAAGCGTACGAAACTGATACTTACTGCAATATCATGTTTCGCTAGTTCAAGTCTTCCCTGAATCATTTTTTTCCCCCATTCAATCTGATGTACCTTCATCTCGTAATTGTGAAATTCATCATCACTTTCCTACACTAATGAACGACTTCTTGTTTCTAGTTACATATTGCACGCAAAATTCCTGTTTTCATTTCAAATATAAATTCTTAATTACCGATACTTCACGATAGACTTAATAAAAGTTGCTTAAATTAAGCAATATAACAATTTCATTTTTAAGGCAAATACGAGAAACCAAATACTCTTTATTTGGCCTATATCCGTTGTTTTATACCCCAGATGTAGAAAAGTGTCGTAGAAACATGAAAAACAATGATTTTCACAGCATCGAACACACCATACAAATGCTACAATTTTACATTTACCACTGTACAATTACAATATGAACCCAACAGAGCTGATCTGAAGCAAAGTTACGAGATTTGGACCGAGAAGTAACAAGACTGTTAAGCTGCCAGACGTACTGGAACTAACGCAACTTTTTCACATTTCACTGCCGAACGCTGGCGGGATATAGAATGGCACGTCATAAAAGAGAAAATGGGTTTCGTGGATTCTCCTGTTGATCAATTCATTATCAACGCAGCAGATGACAGTTCCAGAACTGAAATGCATTTCTCGAATTTGTATAAGGAGCTAAGAGATTACCAGACGACTACCTGCGGTTAATACCTTCAGTGACCTCAGCATTCAACAGTACGGTCAAATTTCTGCAGTACACTTTTGCATCACTCATAGCTATCTTAGATAAATTACCCTGTGTTTAAGTTAGGAATTTTCATCACTCTTTTTTGTAATCAGAACACTGTCAAGTGAGAACCGAGAGAATTTTATGCTTTCCGTCTGGTCATCTATGAAGCGAGCGGAGTTTTGCCGAATATTATTTCATCGTCTATAAAAATTAAATAACATTCGAAGCTATATTGTTTATTTGCTCATCTCTTTACGTCTAAACTGCAGCTGCTCGCATCATTGCAGGTTAGTTGGACCGCAGGCTGGCCACTGCTGCCCAAGTTTAATGCGCCGGTAAAACTTGTCTCGCATCATCGCTCAGTCTACGTGCGTAAAACGCTACATGAAACGTATCCTTATGATAGTACTTGACTGTACTGGTCACAGCTTGGCTTCCGCTCCACGTGAAACGAAATCCAATGAGATTCAAGCAAAAGGTGGAATCCATGGCGTAATGTTTACATCAGGTTTATTCTTATTATGAACGGAATATCGCCAGACACACGGACGGCACGTATACAGCGAATCACTTTAATATTCGGACACTATGATATGTTAACCTTGTAGCATCATAACTTCATTCGTAACAAAACGAACAAAACATGTGACCAAGTATTACATTCCGTGATGTGTCTTGTAAATAATAGCATAAACTTGATTAAGATAACGTACTAAGTTCTTTTATAATACTATTTAAATAGAACTCTGTCCTATATTCACGTTACTTTAATATTCGGACACTTTGCAGAAATAATCATTTCAAGACAATATTTTTGTGGAACATTAAATGTTTGAATATCTTGTCGGGTAGCCATTCTGTTTTATAACATCTTTCAAACGCTGCGGCATACTGCAAATGATCTTTTTTTTTTAAATAGTCCGCATGTAGACTGTCCCATTCTTATTTTAATCGACGCTTCGGAGTTTCCTTGGACGGTACTGGTGTTTTTCTAATACGGCGCTCCAGTTATCGCCATAAATTCTCAATGGAATTGAGATCTGATAATTGAGGTGGTGGTTGTAAGGCTTTGGAGCAATTTTACAACGAATATTCCTGCACAATGCTAGCCTTGTGTTTCGGGACATTGTCCTGGTAAAACTTTGTGTTTGATATCCTCATGGTTTCAGCACTTTTCCGTAAATTGTTCTTTAATATGTTGAAATAGACATATTTGTCCATAATACTGTCGACGAACACCAATTCGCCCGGCCCAAATATCGATATACCGCCCCAGACAAGAACGCTGCCACCTCCATGCTTTACAGTCGGTTCAATATTTGTGACTGTAAATTCTTCGTTGTTCTTCCGCCACACCAAGCTTCGTCCATCCGACCCAAAAACGTTAAATTTACTTTCTTCGGCAAAAATGACGTCGTTCCACCATATTTCATCCTTCAAAGAAACTCCGTGGCAAAGTACAATCTCTTCTTTCGATTCTGTTCATTCACATACGGTTTCTTCCTGGCCACTCTCCCATTATAGCCACTTTCATTCAATGCTCTGCTAATCATTTAAGGATGTACCATCTTGCCAGTCTCGTTTAGCAGCTCCCGTGCTGATCTGGGTGCACTTAGCGTAGGATCCTTCTTTTAGTTTCCGTATTAGCTGTCTCTTGTCACGTGCATCCAACTTTGGCGGCTGGCCCTTTTGCGATATAGAGTCGATAAGGTCCTATTTTTGAATCATCTTACTCACGTTGAGTGTGGTAACAATTTGTCTACATAATTTAACTTTAGCGTTGTGAAAAAATCACAAACTGTCCAAACCTAGTATTAGCTTTGTGTGGTATTGTACCGTCTGGACAGTCGACCGCGCTTGAAAAACACACTTGCCTGCTGACTAAGTATTTACCCCGGTGTGAACGGTGGAAACATGTAGGGCATTGCCATTTGCCCGGATATTGAAGTAACCTAACCATCGAAGAGTACTTTATTTCAATCTTATTATACAACAAGTGATATACGTTGTGTAAACATCATTCATACTGTTATTTACTAGACATCTACCTTCATATAGTACGTGGATAGGTTCGAATCCTGCCTCGGGCATGGATGTGTGTGATGTCCTTAGGATAGTTAGGTTTAAGTAGTTCTAAGTTCTAGGGGACTGATGACCACAGCTGTTAAGTCCCATAGTGCTCAGAGCCATTTGAGCCAGTACGTGGATAGATTTTTCTTTTATTCAGAATACAGTTATGATACAGCAAAGTAAAAATCTCTTAGTGTCCGAATATTAAGGTTGTTCACTGTAGTACGAGCGAGCGTGCCGCCCGTGTGTGGAATGGGGAAGGCGCGCGATCTACAAGAGTTTGACCGATGTCAGATTGTTATGGCCCGTAGGCTCGGCAGGAGTACTTCGGAAACGGCACGACTTGTCAGATGCTCGAGGAGTGCAGTGGTGTCTTCAACAAAAGGCGAAATCACTGTGAAACCCCACATCCAGACATCATAGCGTTGGGCAGCCACCCCTCATTACATATGTCCGACTTCACAGGCTGGTAAAACAGGACAGGCGGCGTGTGTGTGAACACACAGTGCACCAAACACTCCTAAAAGATGGGCCTCCGCAGCCAATGACCCACGCATGTGTCATGTTAACGACATCGGCAGCTACGACTGAAATGAGCATGTGACCATCTGCACTAGACGTTGGCGCAATGGCAGAGCTTGGCATGATCTGATCAATCCCGCTATCTTCATCATGCCGATGGTAGGGCACGAATCCGTCGTCTTCCTGGGGAACAGCTCCTTGATACCTGAATTGCTGGCGGCGGCTCCATTATACTCTGGGAAACTCTCACAGGGGCATCCATGGTTCATGTGGAGCACGAGCAAGGAACCATGATGACCCAAGAGTATCTTACACTGGTTGCATACAACTTACACCCCATCACGACGATCATCTTTCCCGACGGCAGTGGCGTTTTTCTGCAAGATAACGCGCTATGTCGCAAGGCCAGGAGTGTGGTGGGAGTGGTTCAGGGAACACAGTGGTGAGTTTCTGCTGATATGCTGCCCCCGCCCCCCTCCCCCAGATCTGAGTCAGATCGAACACATATCTGGGATATGATTGAACTTGGCGTCAGACCTCATCGCCCCCTCCCTGGAATTTACGGGAATTAGGTGACATGTGTGTACAGATGAGTGCCAACTCCCTGTAGCGACCTACCATGGCCTCATTGCTTCCATGCTACGACGTGTCACTGCTGTTATCCGTCCCAAACGTAGACATACCGGCTATCGGGTAGGTGTTCATAATGTTCTGACTGATCAGTGTATATATGCCTCTATGCATATCCTAATCTGTCATATTCTCATGTCACTAGGCGAGACATACGCATAATAGTTACACAGTCATTTCGAATACAGGTTTTCTAAATATACCCGAGAGGGTTTCGCGGTTAAATGCGTCTTCTTCCTTCCAAGGATCCTTCGTTCAAATTTCCAAGCATTAGTTACATTTTCATGTGAACTGTACAGGGCTGTTTCAACCCTAGCAAACAGTCTGAATTCATTCGATGCTTCTTGTCATACTACCCGACCTACAGCATAAGGCCTCCCAGCACTTTAAAAACACTCTAGTATTGGCCGCACTAGCGTCGTGTCCGCTATTTCTTTCAGAAATGCTGTGTGTTTTTTCCCAGAGCCTTTCCAACAAATCTAAGTCTTCCATTCGCTACTGAATTTAAGTAAACGTTCCATTTCACATCGTTTTTTAGTATTACCCCTAGACACACATACGCAGTATACACAATACTCATTGCTTATCTTGTAATCGGATACTATCGGATTGTTTCTGCTGTTTTCAGCCATAATGTCTAAGTTTGTGAACCGTGACTGCGTGGAATAATTATTTGTTTGTAATTTCTGCTGCCTGCCACTTTTTATTCTTGTTCTGTGTTTAATCTAACATAATACAACGCGTTTCGAACATGTTCTGTTCATCTGCAGGTATTTATACATACAGAGAAATGTTACTTAAGTCAACTGTTTTAAACTAGAGTAACTTTTTTGTCCATTGTTTGTTACTGTAGTGGCTGGTGTGGTATGTGGTGGTGGTGGTGGTGGTGGTGGTGGTGGTGGTGGTGGTGGGGGGCAGTGGATCGCCAGAAATCAATACCAGTGATGTCTTCTGCTAGTTTTTTTCTTGTAGTTGATTATGTATGATATGACAGCGGTGTCATCGCCTTGTAGCTTCACTTGCATCATTGGTGTAGTGGCGGAGCAGTTGAGTAACATTACACTATCGCACTTTGTCTTTTGTCTCTGTTTTTCGACACAATTCACCGCACAAATTGTTTCGCCATATATGTAAACATTATGCACTTAACACAAGATGGCGGATTCACCCAAATGCCACACCAGCCACTATAGTAACAAACAATGGACAATAAGTTCTAGTTTAAGACAGCTTATTTTTAGGTAACATTTCTCTGTACGTACATACGTATGTGTGTACAAACGCCTGAGGATTAACAGAACATGTTCGAAACGCGTTGCATTATGTTGGATTAAACACAAAACCAAATTTCTTTTACTGTTAGCAGAATTTACAAATAAATAATTGTTTCTGCTTGTTGTAGGCATTTTCTTGCATTGATCCATAGCGAAGGCGAGCTGAATTCGTTACACAAAGTCTTTAGGCGTTCCAAAAACATGTGCTGATAAAACTTAATAAATGAAAGCTTGATTATTCACCAGAGCAACATGTATGTTAGTAATTAATAAATCTACAGGGCAAACAAGCATTGTTATGTAAGATTAATGCATTATGTAAAGGTACCAGGTTTTCGCGGGTGGACTGAAACCAGTTACATTTTTCACCATTCTTTGCAGAACTTCCTGTAGTATAATCAATACAATAACACACCATGTGGAGAAACACTGGAACAAGACGGAATAAACACTGGTTTAAACCCCAACTTACGAAGTGTGGTCTCTCCGACAACATGAAAATTTCACTCACTCTTCAAGATCAGTTCTGGCGGAATGCTTCAATGCCCTCTTCCTCTTACCCTCCTTAAACCGTCAACACTACAATGTTTCCTTTCGGCTGCATCCGCCTTCTTCGGTTGTTGCTGACGTGTGTTATGACGCGTGTTGGGCTCTCCTAGACCGCGCCGCATTAAGTATGTATCTATTTCCTTCAGAGTAATACAAAATGAGTTCGCTTTTAACGATCCTAACTTTGATGGAACTCTTGGACGGTTGATGGAGAAAGGTCTGAGTGATACAGATCACGAAATACACGAACATTTTACAATAGCCAGTGAGACGGCTCTACTAGCGGAGGATCATTTAGAGGAGGAACTCCCAGTACAACTGATGGTGTCCTTTCTGTTTCTCCAGTAAAATACTTACAAGGGAACCTCCCCATCGCACCCCCCTCAGTTTTAGTTATAAGTTGGCACAGTGGATAGGCCTTGAAAAACTGAACACAGATCAATCGAGAAAACAGGAAGAAGTTGTGTGGAACTATGAAAAAATAAGCAAAATATACAAACTGAGTAGTCCATGTGCAAGATAGGCAACATCAAGGTGGTGTGAACTCAGGAGCGGGCGTGGTCCCGTGGTTAGCGTGAGCAGCTGCGGAACGAGCTGCGCCCCCCCCCCCCCCCCCCCGAATGCGAGACCACTAACCATTGCGCCACCGTCCTAAGTCGAGAGGACGAGGAGAGGAGAAAAGGAGGGAGTGTACTTATTTTGCTTCTATGTAAATTTTTAGAGTGTAGGTCGCGATGAGACTAATCTTTAACTTAGCTCGATATCTGTTTGGTTGGGAAGTGACAGTTTAGTAGTGAGCCGATGAAGACAACGAATGTGAATACAAAATCTTACGATATCTTAGTTCTGCAAACGCTGATCTGTAGCGAATCCCGGGATCTGGGTTGGATTGGAAAATGAAATATTGGTTATGACTTCGCGAAGTCAACGAATGTGATGTAATGTTTTAAGAATAATTCTTATTATGACTCGAACTTTAGGTTAAGTTTGATTTCGATGAGTGGTT
Source organism: Schistocerca cancellata (assembly GCF_023864275.1). Classification (NCBI taxonomy): domain Eukaryota; kingdom Metazoa; phylum Arthropoda; class Insecta; order Orthoptera; family Acrididae; genus Schistocerca; species Schistocerca cancellata. The sequence goes on along the minus strand of NC_064631.1, from coordinate 284,482,037 downwards.
TCGGCCCGCATTTCCCATGGCGCCGTGCGCCACAGAGGATGAGTGGTACAGCTAGGCTCAATATTTCCACAGGAATCGCCAAGCTGCTCCGCTATGACGTTTCGCCTGCTACGTGTATCTGGAGACCGTGCAGTGACAGGCTCCAGGGCTATTGTTGCCGGATGAGTCAGCCCAGCGCTAACGGCTGCGGCGGGCGCTACGCTCTTAATTAAACGGCTCGCAGCAGAGCTTCAGAAATGTTCTCTCACATTCGGCCGTCCAACGGAATCCCAATCTCTCCCACTCTGGCTCCTCCCCGGTACAATCACTCTTTTCCACGCCGCTAAGCTACGCGACCTTCACGCGGCTGTCCAACGGCCGTCCATCCAGTGGCATTCAATACGCCGGTAGCAGCCCCGCCGTGTGCACTATTGCTGGGGTCGTTTAGTAATAACTTCACATATATAAAACAACGGACCATGTCTAACTTCTTCGAGCAATTCCTCCGTCCTCCCCGAAAATTCTATTTTGATAACAGACGGATCTGGAACGAAGTCAGAGATTTACAGGTTAGGTTGGAAAGTGATATTTGGGTGAGAGTTGGTGAAACAAAGGAATATCAATAATAAATAAAGCAGTACACAATGGTCTGTAGCATAATCCGACATCCATACTTGAAGCATTTTTCTTTATCAATACAAACAAACCACAGAGTAGATTCGACAACACGGCATTACCACGCTTAGATACATCTGCTGATTATTTTATTTGTGATACCTTGGATCAACTACGAAAACCACGAAGGAGGTGGAGGGCAGCGTAACTAGAACATATATCGTTTCCTAAAGTAAACCAAAAGTAAACTAGCAGCAACACTATAAATTCACTGCAAGCCCTTTCAATGGCTTACTTTATTTCAAAGTTGAACAATAAGAATTACGAAAAGATTGTCCGTTAATTATGAAGCTACTATGACTATGAGATGTTTAAAATTTCAATTTTTTATATTGAATAGTGTCCTTAAAATCTAGAGATTTTCTGAGACAACGTCAATTTTGCGATAGTGAAGTTCCTACTGTAAAAATATCACACCTTGAAAAGTTTTTACTGTAATGCTTCTGTAAATATAGTTTAATAAAAGCGCACTTTTTAATAATTGTTGGTCAGTTTAATTTGGTAATATTTATTTTATTTTATGGGTGTCAGGATGACACCATGATGGTATGGCTTAGTTTGATAATTTTTCTCTCTTTTCAGAAAACTATTTGCCACACTGAGTGATCCTGAAAGCGACAATAATGATAAGCAAGGTGGAGAAATTGCGAAAATATCTCAGTGTATTCTAATTCATGGGTAGCCAAAAGCAGTTTAATTATTTACGCACGATGCAAAATTTGCGATAAGTATTTTTCCATACCTAGCGGCAGATTGACCGACGTTAAACGTATGACAGTGGCACGTAAAGTGCCCTCCGCCACACACCGTTGGGTGGCTTGCGGAGTATAAATGTAGATGTAGATGTATGAAAATGAACGTTAAAAGAAACAGCTTTTGAGAAGCACATCGAACTTAATGATACCGTTTTCCAAAATGTAATTCAGCAAAAATTAATTTGGTAACTCTGGCTCAACTAAAGGAAACATATTATTGTATAAAACATATTTCATAACCGTCCACGGTCTGTGCCATGAAATTGCTTCCTCATATATTACCCGATTGAGTTCTTGCAAAAAATTCCTGTGGCAGAACCAAGTCTGAAAGTATAGTCAATGTCGTACTTGGCCCCAAAGCTGAAAAAATTCCAGTGAGAGCTCTTAAATCTTGTGGTCGTGACAGAATACTTAAATTTACTTCAGCATCGCTACAGATACACCTAATAAAGGAAACAGAAAAATGTATACCATTTGCATTCAATATTTTTCCCAAGAAGACTGATGTCAAATAAAATTATTGGATTTTTTTGAGTGTCCATTCGAAAAGGCTGATGCTGTAAGCGATGCTATTATAGCCACACTATCAAAATTTGATTTGCAAATCGCATGTGTGTCGGCATTCAGTGCAGATAATACGAACGCCAATTTTGGAAAAAATAATTTGCGTTTACCCTGCTTAAGGATAAAAATCCAAATATATTTAAAGCTGGATTCCTGGCTCATATTTTGAATAATACATTCAAACACGCTATGAACAGTTGGAACTGGATGTGGAATCTGTGGTTTGCAAAATTTAGTCTTATCTCATTTTTCACCTTCAGGGATCGTTTGAAGGAGTTTGTAACCTTTCCGCAATTGGAATGGACGGAGCTAAACAAACATGTGATTACAAGGCGGCTTTCTTTAAGTACAGCTATACAAAGCATTTTGAAAGTTTACCCAGCAGTAACTTCCTATTTCATATAGATTGGTAATGAATGTCCCAAAGCCATTGAGACATTTTTATCCATTGCAACAGACGATGAAAGCGATGTGGAATCGCATATGTTTAATAAGACGTCTTTATACTTAACATTTTTGCGCCAATTTTTGGACAAGCTAACTTGGCGTTGCAGGACACGACAACCGCTGCGACTCTGTTATGTAGAATTTTAAAAAATGTTGCAGGTCTGCAAACAAGTATTGATGAAAATTTTTTCGGTCGCATTTACATATTGCACAAAATCACGCCGATGAGAAAGCTTATGAAGCATCTTATTCAGATTTTAAATTATTTTATCAAAATGCATTTGCTTACCTCCAAAGCCATATTGATTTTAATGTACCAAATCCATAAAAAAAAACTGGAACCATTGTCATTCACTGGTGAGTTGACGTTTACAGAACTTTGTGATGCTGCTTCTGTTCAGACGAAGGATTTCAACCGATGAACTAATTGAAGACTACAGTGTTTTAAAGAAAAAACTGACTCACATAGATCAAAATCAAATTGTAGATAAAAAATGGGTACACACATTTAAAACCGCAAAACATCATAAGCTAAATATGTTCATTGGTGTTGTATTTCGTGCTTTGAGCATAATTCCCTCAAATGCGTATGTAGAACAGTTTTTTTCCTTGAATGACCATCAAATGGACAAATGTCCGCAAACGTTGCTCTATGGATTTACTAAACGCAGAGTTGCAAATTTCGCTTAATATAGACGTAACATGTTCGGAATTTGTTAGTATCTACAAAAATGACGCCACATTGTTGAAAGCGACTTGAAGTAACAAGGATAAATACGCGGTGGGCACCTAATATCAATGACTGCAGTAAAATCAGTCCGCCAAAGTCAATTGGAAGCGCTGGATTTACGCCAGCCAATGTTTTTTTATATGGCGCTTCATTGATGTTCATCTGTTTGACCACGACTGGCTGCCTTTCTCACCGACCAGGAAACGGATTGGTATGTTCAAATATTCAGAATCCAATGTAATTTACCAATCACCCTGGCTTTCACTGATTTTGAAGAAGCACTGGACAGAGAGAGACTGTGGAAAATTATGGCAAAACGAGAGTACCCAAATCAAACTGCAGCAAGAGTCTGCATATAGGAACTTATACTTTACATCCCCAATTGCATTAAGAACAGATGCCACCCTAAAATGGAATGAAAAAGGACACACATAAATAAGGATATATTAACATACTATCGTATGTTGATGATACAGTATTAATGTGAAAAACTACAAAAATAAATCTTTTTAACTTAATTGGAAAGTATTATAATTTTGACAGCAGTAAATACAACTAAGACAATGGCAGTCCATAGGAAGTACCGAGTACGAAACAAAATTTTTTAATTGAAGATTAAATTTTGTAACAAGCTCAGCACTTCAATTACCTACGGAGCTATATATCACCAAATGAAATTCTATATGGTGATGGCTGTTCCTGTTCTGTAAGTCAGTGATTCCTGTGTTATGAAGAGGAAAGGTTCTAACTATGCTGAGGAGGCTGAAATGAAATTTTTACGCGTTGTAGGTTGCACTAACTTGGACAGTATTCCTAATGAAAACACTCAACTAGAACTGAATAGTTTTGCAGTAAATCACAAAATAGAAGAACACAAACAAAACGAAGGTTCAATATGGAACGAATGGAACAAACAAGGGTTCTAAAGATGGACTTACAACACAAAGCCAAAGGAAAGAGGGACGTAGGATGGGCACTTAAAAGTAGAAATTGAGGCCAAAACAAGTCGCTAGGCCTACCTTGAAAGACAAGAACAAGAAGGTTGCACATGCTTGGATTTTCGTGTGCCGAGTTCGATAAAGAACTCATTTGACTGTCAGAATCCTTGCTCAATCTAGCTAAAGGGGCAATGAACACAATATTACTTTGTTTTAACGCAGCTATGAGCAAATTTCGCTACCATGCATGCAATGTCAACACTGTTTAAAATTTTGAAATTTCAATTTCGTATATTCGACGAAAACAGTAAAAATCATATACTCAAAAGCAATGAGTATGTTCCAACTAATATAATGAAGCAAACAAACTGAACAGTAGTTACAATTAAAAATAATAGGAATAATCAGTTTTAAGAAAGCTGCCACCATTGTCAAGGAGGAGATTAGTGTTTAACATGCCTTCGGCAACGAGCTCATTAGAGACGGAGCACAAGTTTGGATTAGGGAAGGAAATCGGCCATGCCCTTTCAGCCGAACCATTCCGGCAATTGCCTGAAGCGATTCAGGGAAATCACGGGAAACCTAAATCAGAACGCCCGGAATGGGTTTGAGCCGTCATCCTCCCGAATGCGAGTTCAGCATGGTAACCAATGTCAAACACATTCTCACCAACATTCCAGGATTCTTTAGTATCAAGTATTTTTAATCAAAGCAATTTTCTCAAAAAGTGTTGCACCCAAGTTTATTGTTAAATACAGAAATTATTTCAGTTATGAAAATTCTATACAGAAACACTCTTAGTCATAAGTAAGTTGCGAAATGGTCTGTGATAAAACTTTACCTGAAGAAAGAAACTTACGCATAATTGTTGGATTTACTTCTACGGCCAATTATCGCTTTAGTTCTTCCCTTACCATACATAAAAATTCAACTGGCTCTGAGCACTATGGGTCATCAGTCCCCTAGAACTTAGAACTATTTAAACCTATCTAACCGAAGGACGTCACATACATCCATGCCCGAGGCAGGATTCGAACCTGCGACTGTAGGGGTCACGCTGTTCCAGACTGTAGCGCCTATAACCACCCCGGCCGGCTTACCATATAGAGACAGAATCATTGTTGTGACTACCGTGTCAATGAAGAGGAAAGCACTATGATCGATTTTTATGCACAATGTCGAAAGAACGTTTAAAGATAGTGCATACTTGTCTGCCACTCGAACTTTCAGCTAATAACATTTTTGCTGATTTTCTACTAATTGCCTTAACAAACTTACACTTTTCCTCTTGGAAGGGACATCTTCCCTAGTTGTCTGGATTTAGAAAAGACAGCTACAGTATAACCGTAAATGGGTATTTTGTAAGCGGTCTAAATGAAATGCGGAAGGTTCCCAAGGCCACATTCATTTCCCCGTATGGATACAGAGTTTAGCATTCACCAACGAATGCTCGTCGTTAATGGAATCAGCAAATAACCGGCAAGAGCTTCATTTTAAGTCTGAAATCCGGTCCAGGCAAAAAGGTCATCTTGTGATCTAAAATGAAACCAACGCCGAAGCAAAGGAACGCTCTATTTCTTCAGGAAATAGATTTAGTGCCATGTGTGTTATATCACAGAACTGCAATCTTGTTTCATAGTAAACAGTTTAGGTAAATAAGATACCTCAATCGATTATCTTCGCAACTTTCAACACTTTTCATAACCTTTAAATGTTAAGCTGTTGTTAGGGAACCGTCTTTTTAAAAGAGTTTGAGTTTACAAGATATCTCCGTGGGAAAATAGGAAGCCTCAGCACGAGAGATTTGGTTCTTTAGATCTGGTGTTTCCTCAGAGCCACCGCCTTATACGGAGTACGCTAGTTTAGAGAAACGCCAAACTCTGATCAAAACAGAAACAATGTCAAGCTGACAATGTTATCTCTGAAAAAGATAATCAGTCAGACCATTCAGATACGCAAGTCACGAAATCAACAATAATAAAAGCTTCAGGCTAATATAGAGAAGAGCGCTGGAACATTCTCTCTCTCTCTCTCCCCCCCTCTCTCTCTCTCTCTCTCTCACACACACACACACACACACACACACACACACACACACACACACACACACACACACCTGTACGTGTACCGTTACCCCTGACAGTAATTTCGAATTCTATCGCGTTAGTTTACTGTTGACTGAATTTACATCAAATTCCTCCAAAACTGAACATACATGCGAAATATCCGTAATTTCGTAATGTGCACCTCATTCACGGGCAAACTTTTCTACGAAGAACTATTGCTACTGTTGTATGCAGTCCGAAGAGCGGTTTGATGATCCACTCTACTCTGTCCTGTGCAAGCCTCTATGTCTACGTAAGTCTTCCAAACAACACCCATTCCAAACTACTTACTGTCTCCCTCTAAAATTAACCCCACACATCCCTTCCTTAACAAACTATTTCTTGGTGCCTCAAAATGTATTTCCTCCACTGACCCCTTCTTTTAGTCAAGTTGTACCTCGACAGTTATTGGTCTGCCTACCCAGCTTTCGACATTCTTCTGCCTCACCACATTTCAAAAGTTTCTATTCTTTTGGTCGAACTGCGTATAGTTCACCTTTCACTTCAGTGTAAGGCTACACTTCAATTCCTTTCACAAAAGACTTCTTGACAAACTGATGCCTACAATTTTCTCTTCAGGAATGCTTTTCTTGCAATTCCAATTCTGGATTTTATGTACTCTACTTCCGGCATCAGTTACTTTTGCTGCGCGAAAAGTAAAACTCCTCTAATACTTTTACTATCTCATTTTCTAATCCCTCATCTCTTGACTTAATTCTGGCTAAATTCCATTAGCATTGTTTCACTGTTGTTCATCTTGTAGCGGCTTTTCAAGCCACAACCCACTCTGTTCAGCAGCTCTTTCACATCCTTTGTCGCCTTATAGAATGACAATGTCAACGGCAAACCTCACACCTTTTATTTGTTATCCCTGAGTTTCATATCTGTTCCCAAATTTCTCTTTGATGCAACAATAATCCAATGGCTTCAGCCTTAAACTGAGCTAACGTTCTGTTAAAAATAGGGGATGTAGAATGAAAGTAACGCGCTTTTCTTTGGCCTATAGATGCTTCCCTTCCGGCTAACTTTACAAAATATGGTTGCACGTTATGGGGCCATCTTAAGCCTTATCACGCGTCAGCGGTCTCTCTCCACTTCCGTGCAGAACGATACCAGGCTTGACGGCGTGCTGTTCCGCTCTGTGGCTATTTGGCGCAGCGTTGTGCGACTCGCGATCTGGACTTCACCTATGTACGCCCACAATTCAAATACAGCGGATGTGTATAGCACGCGGTTTAATAGCCGTGGGACACAATTGTCAGAACCTCAGTTCACTGGCCGAGATAGACGATGTTCCTCTCACAACCCCATGCACAAGCTAAAAAAAGCAACGCCTATGAAATAGAAACATATTATTTATGCTGAAAGACAAGGGTAGTGTGTGAATGTGCCCGTGTCCCCCCCCCCCCCCCCCCACACACACACATTCGCCCACAAAAATCTGTGCTGTGGTTGAAACAACTAATCTGTAGTGTATCCCTAGATTTAGGTTAGGTTGGAAACTGACAATTTTTCGTAGGAGTTGGAGAAACTAACAAAGGTGTATCGGAAAGACTGATAACAGATTGATCTCTGGCAGAGCCTATGTCTACTTTCGTTCCATACTTTCCGAGTTTTTCGTTATAATAACAAACTGCAACGGCAGATCAGTAAATCTGTATCAAATAATAGGCAGCTCTCCGAAGATTGTTTTGTTGTATATTATTATAAACTCATATCTTGCAACCACAATAAAAAAGACTGAAGGCGGCACTAATTAACCGAAAGAAAATGTTAGCTTAGAAACGTACCTGAAAACATAACCTACTAACTTTGATTAAAAGCACCATCCACATAAGTGATGATTGAATGGTTAGTTAATCCTTAAATTGTCATACGCGCCAAATGGCGTATTCACAGCACGCTGAGACATTCCGACGACAATAACAAGGTTTACACTGTTACAAAACATTTCTGTATCCTCTCAGTTTACGACAGAGGATATCATTAGATAATGAGTTGAACAAAGCAACGGCAAAGAAAAGTGTTCATGAATTCACTCGGTACAACGATGTTAACGCCGATATAGTAAAAGTAAAAAAAAGAAAAAATCGACCCTGTGGTACAATAATGCAGTCGTATAGAAATAGACAAGAATGATTAAATTACACTGCTTTAACAAAGACAATGACGTTAAACTGTTTCAGAGACCATTTCCGTTTTTGTTTCACGCAAAGGTTTCCCAATGCGTCTTACGACTAGCAGTTATTTTTTCTAAGAACTACCTGTTGTTGATCTTATATTTTATCTTTCTCTTGTCCTTCACGGGTGTATATTTCAATGAAAATTCATATAACTAAGCCACAGTTTCTTTATTTGCACACGGACACTTCAGAATATATCTATTCTTCTGATTAAGGCCACCTCGTTTCTGTAAACACTTAACTCAAACAAAACAAAAAGATTGTAGCCAGAAACCAAGGCACCACATTACTGCACGCAAACACACCATCCTGCGTCACAACAGCTTCCTGTCTTGCGATGATGCACAGAGATCGCGAAACTTTAGAACGAATTTAATCTCTTCATCCTGTGAAGGGGGACTCCCCCACTCTGCTCAAAAAACAATTTCCCGTCATTGTGTGCGAAGAGTTAATTAGCGGATGACACAGTCATTAGGCGGCCAATTTAGGAAGCCGCCTGGGCCCCACCGCACGGCGTAAGGGTGCTTCAGCGATCGCTGCGTGGACAAAGCCTTCCCACAACACCGACAAAATCTACAATGTCTCCCCTTGGGTGCCCCGCTGCAGAACACAATGTATGCAGGTGCAAGGCTGGCGCTCACCTTTAGACCGGTCGTCGCCACTGCCCCCTCCGAACATGTCAACCAGCGTGAAGAAAGAACGCGGGCTCAAACACGTCCGACAACGGCCTTCGCTCCGCACGGTATGAGCTGCTACCGCCTCTCAGCCACAGAGCTTAGTTCGCCCAACAGCCGCTGACGGCAGCACCGATAGCGGAGAGAATGAATTTGAACACAGGCGCTCGAACGGCGGTTCGACTAGTTTTCACGCTGGAAATGCTTCTTTATTACACGTTCGCAATGCACGTGTCAATGTACTTTTGTATATGGGGAAATGCCTCCCTGTCAAAATTAGTTCTTTTTTTGTTTTACTACTTAAAAAGAATGTTTAAACTTGGAGGTGGGCTTTGACAGTTCTTGCCTCTCGCCCTAGCAAAATCTCTGAATGAACTCACTGAGTTTTTCTTTCCATTTTCCTTGCCATTCCCTGTCAGTTACCGTTCTAAGCTTCTTCGTGAACATGTATTTCGTCTCCAGTGTTCCACGGGCTAGGCTATTTCTTCTGTGACTTCCATGCGTTGTATCTCCCTCAATCGTCTAAGCAGCTGAGTCAACTATGAAATAACATTGTTGAGCAGCATTTTGTGAGCACTGTTCTCCATTCTAAACACATTTCCTCTGAGATTTTAAGTAATTCTTGTACACGGTGTCAGTTAAACTGTGTATTGGGATAACTCTAATGTTCTCTTTAATCATACTTCCATTTTACTCAGCGGGGCCACATATTTTCACGAAAATTTTCCGATCTTAGCCTCCACTTTTTGTGACATTAAATAGCTACTGACACTCATGCGCATAACGCTTCCGATAAATATCTGCATTGTAACGTCGAGATTCCGTATTGCGCTATACTACTTTTTGTTGTTGTAGTGGTTCCACGCCTATTTCTGATGACTTTTTTTTCATGTATGCGTCTCTGTTCAGCAAATGTTCTATTTTTCACATACCGCCTTTCTCCTCCACTTACAAGCTCACTATCGTGACATTTTTCTAATCAGAAGTACTCAATACGCATCAACCACGAAATCTATACTTACCCTTTGTAGTTCTCCGTTCACAGGATATCAAAATATACAACAAACATCTTTCCTTTCCTCCTTAAAGATACCTCCCTGTACTTTGCAGCATGTTCGTAACTCCTGAAGCCAAACGAATTAGCAAAGAAGAGCCGTGCTGTAATGTTTTATTCTTGTTCTACATTCGATATTAATTCGGTTAAGATGAAATACTAGATGAACAATTAACACTGCGCTGTATTCCATGAGCGATTCTTCTTTAATCAAGAAATGAACTTCTCGAACTACTGTAAGCAGTCATTATCGATATTACTAACCGACTACCCCATGACCCACTCCAGTTGTAGTTTGCCTGATTAACGGCTTCCAGGGGCGAGGGAAATTTGATTTTCAATATTTCGCACAGTTATTGTCTAAATTTAAAACGTTGTCGTTATCTATTCATGTCCCTCTTACGTTAAGTCCGCAGCTCGTGGTCTTGCGGTAGCGTTCTCGCTTCCCGCGCACGGGGTTCTGGGTTCGATTCCCGGCGGGCTCAGGTATTTTTCCCTGCCTCGATATGACAGGGTGTTGTGTCGTGTTTATCATCATCATCATCATCATCATCATCATCATCATCATCATTCATCCCTATTACGGTCGGAGGAAGACAATGGCAAACCACCTCCGCTACGACCTTGGACCTTGCCTAGTACGGCGGAGCGGGTCTCCCGCATCGTACCCTACGCTTCTCGGAGTATGGGACCTCATCATCATCATCATCTCCTCATTTTAAACACAGTAAGACAAGTATTACTGCAAGAACTTTCTGTTTGTCATGAGGAAGTGTAACTGACGCCACGCAAATACAGGGGCTTGGTTCTTCCAGTATTTGATAGTGAGATCACAAAATTACTTTCTCCAAAACATATACATTATTTCAAACCTTTTCTCAATTGTTTCTCGCTTACATCCTTAACGTGACTGTATGAAATTCGGTAACTCTTTTGTAAAGTACGATATTGCAGTGCCCGTGTTATTCAGAAATATGATGCAATGTTCCTTCGGACATGCATTGCATCGTTTTCCTGAATACCACAGGAACTGCAATATCGTATTTATTCGTCGACTTTCAATTTAAAAAAACAAATAAGGTCTCCCCCGTACGGCAACGAGAATATACTCTGATCAGCCAGAACATCATGACCACCGACCTAATAGCGATATAAACCCGTCCAGGCATAGCAGCGTCTCCTGCTGAGGAATGACTGCTAGTCAGACACACGCACCGTGCATGTAGCATCAGTGAGCGTGCTGTCCGTGTGTCGAATGGGGAACGCGCGCGATGTATCTGAATTTGATCGACGGCAGATTGTGATGGCCCGGAGACTCGGCACGAGCATTTCAGAAACTGCACGACTTGCCGGTTGTTCGAGGAGTGCTGTGGTGAGTGTGGCGAAAGCAAGGTGAAACCACGTCCAGACTTCGTGGGGTTGGGCGGCCGCCGCTTATTACAGATGCCTGATGTCGTAGGCTGGTATAACAGGACAGTCGCCGAACTGTGCAGAACTTATATCAGACATTAATGCCGGGTAAGTCAGCAGCTCATGGTCTTGCGATAGTGTTCTCGCTTCCCGCGCACGGGGTCCCGGGTTCGATTCCCGGCGGGGTCAGAGATTTTCCTTGCCTCGAGATGACTGGGAGTTGTGTCGTTTTCATCAACATTATTCGTCCCCATTACGGTTGGAGGAAGGCAATGGCAAACCACCTCTGCTACGACCTTGCCTAATCGGCGGTGCGGGTCTCCCGCATCGTTCCCTACGCTCCGCGGAGTATGGGACCTCATCGTCTCATCAATGACGGGTAGAGTACAGGTGTGTCTGCACCGAGCACTCCTAACGATAAACATCCGCAGCAGACGACCCTAGCAGGTGACAATGTTAAAACCACGAAATCGGCAACTACGATTGAAATGGGCACGTGACCATCAGCACTGGGAATTGGGGCTGTGGCAGAGCATTGCATGATCTGATTCATCCCGACACCTCCATCATCATGCCGGTGGGAGAGCCCGAATCCGTCCTGTTCCGGGGGAACACCTCCTTGACACTTGTACTGCGGGAAGTAGGTAAGCCGGCGGTGGCTCCATTATGGTCTGGGGAACATTCAGTTGCGATCCATGGGTCCAGTGGAGGTAGTGGAAGGCACCACGACAACCAAGGAGTATCGTACAGTGGTTGCTGACCACGCACACCCTTTCATGACGATCATTTTTTCTGATGCCAGTGGGATTTTTCAGCAAGATAATGCGCGATGTCACAAGGGCAGGAGAGTGATGGAGTGGTCCAAGGAACACAGTAGCGAGTTCCAATTGATGTGCTGGCTCCCCAACTTGCCAGATCTGAACTCTATCAAACACATCCGGAATGCGATTGAATGTGGCGTCAGAGGAATACGGGAATTAGGTGATTTGTGAGTGTAGATGTTGCCAACTCCCTCCAGCGACTTACCGGGTCCCCACTGCTTCCATGCCACGCCTCGTGGCCGCTGTTATCCGTGCCACGACCGGACATACCGGCTACTAAGTTGGTGGTCATAATGTTCTGTCTGACCAGTGTACATGTGGGACATCTACATCTACATTTATACTCCGCAAGTCACCCAACGGTGTGTGGCGGAGGTCACTATACGTGTCACTGTCATTACCTCCCTATCCTGTTCAAGTCGCGTATGGTTCGCGGGAAGAACGACTGCCGGAAAGCCTCCGTGCACGCTCTAATCTCTCTAATTTTACATTCGTGATCTCCTCGGGAGGTGTAAGTAGGGGGAAGCAATATATTCGATACCTCATCCAGAAACGCACCCTCTCGAAACCTGGCGAGCAAGCTACCCCGCGATGCAGAGCGCCTCTCTTGCAGAGTCTGCCACTTGAGTTTGCTAAACATCTCCGTAACGCTATCATGGTCACCAAATAACGCTGTGACGAAACGCGCCGCTCTTCTTTGGATCTTCTCTATCTCCTCTGTCAACCCGATCTGGTACGACTCCCACACTGATGAGCAATACTCTAGGTCGAACGAGTGTTTTGTAAGCCACCTCCTTTGTTGATGGACTACATTTTCTAAGGACTCTCCCAATGAATCTCAACCTGGTACCCGCCTTACCAACAATTAATTTTATATGATCATTCCACTTCAAATCGTTCCGCATGCATACTCCCAGATATTTTACAGAAGTAACTGCTACCAGTGTTTGTTCCGCTATCATATAATGATACAATAAAGGATCCTTCTTTCTATGTATTCGCAGTACATTACATTTGTCTATGTTAAGGGTCAGTTGCCACTCCCTGCACCAAAGTGCATATCCGCTGCAGATCTTCCTGCATTTCGCTACAATTTTCTAATGCTGCAACTTCTCTGTATACTACAGCATCATCCGAGAAAAGCCGCATGGAACTTCCGACACTATCTACTAGGTCATTTATATATATTGTGAAAAGCAATGGTCCCATAACACTCCCCTGTGGCACGCCAGAGGTTACTTTAACGTCTGTAGACGTCTCTCCATTGAGAACAACATGCTGTGTGCTGTTGCTAAAATCGCTTCAATCCAGCCACACAGCTGGTCTGGTATTCCGTAGGCTCTTACTTTGTTTATCAGGCGACAGTGCGGAACTGTATCGAGCGCCTTCCGGAAGTCAAGGAAAACTGCATCTACCTGGGAGCCTGTATCTAATATTTTCTGGGTCTCATGAAATAAAGCGAGTTGGGTCTCACACGATCGCTGTTTCCGGAATCCATGCTGATTCCTACAGAGTAGATTCTGGGTTTCCAGAAACGACATGATACGCGAGCAAAAAACATGTTCTAAAATTCTACAACAGATCGATGTCAGAGATATAGGCCTATAGTTTTGCACATCTGCTCGACGACCCTTCTTGAAGACTGGGACTACCTGTGCTCTTTTCCAATCATTTGGAACCTTCCGTTCCTCTAGACTCTTGCGGTACACGGCTGTTAGAATGGGGGCAAGTTCTTTCGCGTGAATGTATGAATGCAGATTGTAGACGCACGGTTGACGACACATGAATGTTTGGGCCTGGTCGTGAGTAGTGCTCGGGTAAGACAACAGGTCGCGATAAGCGGGAATCTAGGTCCGAATCCCGGTCCGGCACAAATTTTCATTGTCATCAATCCATTATACAGCTGATGATTGTCCATACTGACAACTGCGAATTCATTTAAAGCACGTAAGGTATAAAGTAATCAGACGTTTCAAGCTGTTTTAAACATGGGATTTCGATTCTTTAAAAATCATTATCCGACGTAAACATCAATCTTCCCTCGTTTCCAAATGTCCCCTACATGCAGACAGAAGTATAGCATTTCACGCTGGCGTCACTTACAGTGGTGAAAAGATGATACGTGTACGTGGCATCCGTCTCCAACGAGTCAACCCGTCTTCGAGAATCTTCTACCCCAATTCCGTCCCCATAAAGTTAAGACGCGCGGGATTAACGGCTAACCCAAAATATGGCTGGAGCACTTCCACGTTCTTAGCATTTGGTGGCGAAGTTGAGCATTAGCTCAAGCTCATATTGGATCTCTTTTCTGACCGCATATCTACGATTAGCTTCCAAACTAAACAGCCGGGAGAGTACTTTGCCGCTTAGTTTCCCGAAGTAATCAGTCTGCGTAAATATCCCTGTCGATGAGGAAATACCATACTTGTCCGTTTGTATCTGGCAGTACTTCATAAAAGTGTCGAAATACAGCCAGTATCCTACTGATAACTTGGAAAGTTGTTTCTGAAAAATTAAGACTTTTACAAAAACAGTAACTGTCATTACAACTAGACAATAACAGAAGCTATTCATTATTATTATTATTTCTTTACTTTCTCAGACGTTAAGTCTGGTTAAAAATGGAAAGTGACGCGGACCTTGATCAAGCGTCACTTCCTTTTAACTGTACGGTATATGTTATATTGCATTTAGGAACTTTCGGGTAATTGAACATGTATCAATAATTACGGATTTCTGTAGTTGTATATATAAGTTTGGATGTACCTGTATTGCGTTGATGTACTGGTGGATATTGTGTGGTATGACTCCTGTAGTTGATAGTATAATTGGTATAATGTCAACTTTATCCTGATGCCACATGTCCTTGACTTCCTCAGCCAGTTGGATGTATTTTCAATTTTTTCTCCTGTTTTCTTTTGTATATTTGTTGTATTGGGTATGGATATTTCGATTAGTTGTGTTAATTTCTTCTTTTTATTGGTGAGTATGATGTCAGGTTTGTTATGTGGTGTTGTTTTATCTGTTATAATGGTTCTGTTCCAGTATAATTTGTATTCATCATTCTCCAGTACATTTTGTGGTGCATACTTGTATGTGGGAACGTGTTTTATAAGTTTATGTTGTAAGGCAAGCTGTTGATGTATTATTTTTGCTACATTGTCATGTCTTCTGGGGTATTCTGTATTTGCTAGTATTGTACATCCACTTGTGATGTGATCTACCGTTTTTATTTGTTGTTTGCAAAGTCTGCATTTATTTGTTGTGGTATTGGGATCTTTAATAATATGCTTGCTGTAATATCTGGTGTTTATTGTTTGATCCTGTATTGTAATCATGAATCCTTCCGTCTCACTGTATATATTGCCTTTTCTTAGCTCTGTGTTGGATGCGTCTTGATCGATGTGTGGCTGTGTTAGATGATACGGGTGCTTGCCATGTAGTGTTTTCTTTTTCCAATTTACTTTCTTCGTATCTGTTGATGTTATGTGATCTAAAGGGTCGTAGAAGTGGTTATGAAATTGCAGTGGTGTAGCCGATGCATTTATATGAGTGATTGCTTTGTGTATTTTGCTAGTTTCTGCTCGTTCTAGAAAGAATTTTCTTAAATTGTCTACCTGTCCATAATGTAGGTTTTTTATGTCGATGAATCCCCTTCCTCCTTCCTTTCTGCTTAAAGTGAATCTTTCTGTTGCAGAATGTATGTGATGTATTCTATATTTGTGGCATTGTGAACGTGTAAGTGTATTGAGTGCTTCTAGGTCTGTGTTACTCCATTTCACTACTCCAAATGAGTAGGTCAATATTGGTATAGCATAAGTATTTATAGCTTTTGTCTTGTTTCTTGCTGTCAATTCTGTTTTCAGTATTTTTGTTAGTCTTTGTCTATATTTTTCTTTTAGTTCTTCTTTAATATTTGTATTATCTATTCCTATTTTTTGTCTGTATCCTAGATATTTATAGGCATCTGTTTTTTCCATCGCTTCTATGGAGTCACTGTGGTTATTCAATATGTAATCTTCGTTTCGTGTGTTTTCCCTTGACTATGCTATTTTTCTTACATTTGTCTGTTCCAAAAACCATATTTATATCATTGCTGAATACTTCTGTTATCTTTAGTAATTGGTTGAGTTGTTGTTTCGTGTGTTTTCCCTTGACTATGCTATTTTTCTTACATTTGTCTGTTCCAACAACCATATTTATATCATTGCTGAATACTTCTGTTATCTTTAGTAATTGGTTGAGTTGTTGATTGGTTGCTGCCAGTAGTTTTAGATCATCCATGTACAGCAAATGTGTGATTTTGTGTGGGTATGTTCCAGTAATATTATATCCATAATTTGTATTATTTAGCATGTTGGATAGTGGGTTCAGAGCAAGACAGAACCACAAAGGACTTAATGAGTCTCCTTGGTATATTCCACGCTTAATCTGTATTGGCTGTGATGTGATATTATCTGAATTTGTTTGGATATTAAGTGTGGTTTTCCAGTTTTTCATTACTATGTTTAGGAACTGTATCAATTTAGGATCTACTTTGTATATTTCCAATATCTGTAGTAACCATGAGTGGGGTACACTATCAAAAGCTTTTTGGTAATCAATGTATGTGTAGTGTAGCGAACTTTGTTTAGTTTTAGCTTGATATGTCACCTCTGCATCTATTATCAGTTGCTCTTTACATCCTCGTGCTCCTTTGCAGCAGTCTTTTTGTTCTTCATTTATAATTTGGTTCTGTGTTGCATGTGTCATTAATTTCTGTGTAATGACTGAAGTTAATATTTTGTAGATTGTTGGTAGGCATGTTATGGGGCGATATTTAGCTGGGTTTGCTGTGTCAGCTTGATCTTTAGGTTTCAGATAGGTTATTCCATGTGTAAGTGTATCAGGGAATGTATATGGGTCTGCAATGTAACTGTTAAATAATTTAGTTAGATGTGAATGTGTTGAGTTGAACTTCTTTAGCCAGAAATTTGCTATTTTATCATTTCCAGAGGCTTTCCAATTGTGCGTAGAATTAATTGCTCGGGTGACTTCATGTTGCAAAATTATCACTTCAGGCATTTGTGGTATCATCTTGTATGTGTTGTTTCTGTTTGTATCCACCGTGCATGCCTGTTATGTTGTACTGGGTTTGACCATATGCTGCTCCAGAAGTGTTCCATGTCTGTTATGTTTGGTGGATTGTCTATTTTAATGTGTGTGTTATCTATTGTCTGGTAAAATTTCTTTTGGTTTGTGTTGAACGTTTGGTTTTGTTTCCTTCTATTTTCACTTTTTTTGTATCTTCTAAGTCGTTTGGCCAATGCTTGTAATTTCTGCTTCTTTTCATCTAATTGCTCTATTGCTTCTTGTTGTGAGATTTTACCTAACCTTTTTCGTTTTTTGTCTGATATTTCATTTCTTATAAATTGTGTTAGCTGTCCGATGTCTTTTCTCAGTTTTTCTATTCTGATCTGTAGCCTGTGTTGCCATGCTGGTTTTGTGGGTTTTTTCTGTGTGTTGGTTGGTTCTGATCTCTGCCTAGTGTGTATATTTAGTGTAGTGAGTGCTCCTACATAAACCTGTAACTCTTCCATAGTTGTATTTTCATTTATTTTGTTGTGTATGATTGTGTTGATAGTTTTTATTGTTGTTTCGACTTGTGGGTTGTTTGGCGGTCTATGCAAGAATGGTCTAATGTCTGTATTTGTGTCTTTGTATTCTATATATGTCAGCTGAAATTTTTCTTCTATATCTAACATCTGTGTCACTTCGTGTTCTATTTGTGCTTGTTCTGGTGGCTGTCTTAAGATGTCGTTTTCCTCTGATTGTTTAATTGATACGTGTTGTTCTTTATTTGTTTACTCTGGGATGTTTGAGTCCATTACTGTATTTTCTTCTTCTTCTGATTGCACATTATTTTGTTCTAGTATTTGTTGTACTTGTTGTTTGATGTTTTCTAATTCTGACTGGGGTATCCTGTTATTTTTTATTATTACACGGATCTGATCAGTTAGTCGTTGTTCTTTTAAAAATTTTAATTCTGGGTATCTGGTAATAAATGTTGTGTATACTTGTGATCTGTATCCAGTTGTGTTGGTTCCTAGGTTTGTTGCTTGGTAATAACAGAACATGAGGTGTCGATTAACTTCATCTGACCATCTCATCCTCTGTCTTTGTGTTCCTTCTAGGGTGGTTGCAGGAAGCATATCCTGCAAAACACCTCTATTTGGATTTAAATCATTTTCCAGTTGGCTAGCAGTGTCGTTACCATTGTGGGCGAGCATAGGGTTCAAGCGTCGTCCCCGACCATGACGGCGCTTGTCCGAGGCTTCTTTAGTTCTGTCCTGAACCAAGTAATCACACTAAAAAGGGGGTTAGCCCTATTACTGGTTTGTTCTTTTCGTCGCCTTTGACGACTGGCAGAACATACCGGAGGCCTATTCTTTTCCCGGACCTCCACGGGAATTATTATTATTATTATTATTATTATTATTATTACTACTACTACTACTACTATCACCATCTGACAACTGTTGTTGTACAAACGCCACCTCTAGAATTTTCAGTATATTACTGCCTTCTAATTCACGCATCCGTATGGCTCCGGCATTTTTAATGCCCTCAGTCTACCTTCCATTCAGTCGTAGTCTCGGTATTTCCCCATTTCTTGAAATCCGCGTAACATCTTCCTCAGTGTATGTATCAACGATTTGTCTAACTACATGTCCCACCTACCTAAATTGCATTTTCATTACAGTCATAATGCGCACTGCATTACAGCCTGTTCCTGTATCCACTTATTTCTAGATTTATGGTAAAGCATAGTATGGAAGTGGATGACAGAAAGTGGGGAAATCACGGAAAACCTAAATCTAGATAACAGGATGGGAATTTTCCTGAATAAGATTTCAGCGTCGTTCATAGCGCCATTTTTCACAAACGACGGTTCTGTGCTGTTGCGTTCTCGTTACTCTGTCGCCTGTCCCTAGAATTGCTCCAACTGCCAAATCGTGAAGAACATGTTTAAAACGCTCGTTACTAGAAGGTGAACGGTCTGTGCCAAGCAGTGCTTTCGTCTGGAGTTCCAAGCGCCAGGCATCAAGGTCTCTTCCACGTAGTTGATGCACAGTCCGTGTCGTAAGCAGAGCACATGTAAGTTTTTGTTTGTATCAGTAAAACGTCTTCGTGATGAAAGAAGACGATTTAAAAAAAAAATGTCTGTTAAAGTCAACAAAATAACGTGCATTTGCATAATGTTACAGAAAACCATTTCTTCCTAAACAGCACAGGGAGTTCACAGCAAATTTTGCAGCATCTGATTCCAAGAATGACAGCATGTAAAAAAGTAAGCAGAAGTCAGTACTGAAAAAGTTTCTTGAATTTAATCCTGTTATCATCTTGGTAGAAATTTAGAGATGCGATAAATGATTTTCGTCGACTACAGCTTTGTAAGTTATAACATTACTGCTGTCTAATATCACAAATAAAAAGCAGTGTCTCAGGATTAATGGCAATTTAAATAAAAACTTTCTTATTGCCGCTTAGACCCACTCACTCAGTTCCTTGGTGTGGCACCTACAAAGTTCTTAATAAATTATTTATTTTCTAATTTGTCCCATTATTTTTTGCAGTGATGAGAAGGTCATCATAAATTTGTGGTACCAGAATACGTGCTCAGTTTTTTTGGATACAGGTAAGCTGTGTACAAAAAGAGATATATTATTTTTTATTCTCCTGACTGATGTGAGATCTGGCACTTGGAAACTGACATTTCCATTCGCCATGTAGTTACAAAAAGTGTTTCATATTTTCGGATATCACGTTCTTTTCGACGTGTTGATTATACATTAATCTAGTCTTATTACAACTGACTTTGAGGATTACTTTCATTCTTTTTCTAGCAATGTAACCAGTTCCTACTAAGTCTATCCCCACTAAATACAACCAGTACAAATGTATTAACAACGTTAAAGTTCCTCGATGATGTACCACGACTGCCGCAGTAGAAGTACATCAATGAATATTCAGTATGATGGGAAAATCTCGTTATTCACAGAAAACTAAGGTTGTCCAGATATCTCGTATTAACACGTGTTTTTTTTCATTTTATCAGTTTAAAGATCAAAAAACTTCCTTTCGCGTAGCTGAGAAAAGTTTTGGTGATACGGCATCTCCTTGCCAAACTTCTGGATGTCTCACTAAATTAATTACATTAAACAACTTCATCAAAAAACTATGAAAGGCAAGGGAAGTTAGTTATTGATATTCATTTCTCCATTCTGTAACTTCATTCGCGACGTGTTAATGTTCTACTTGTAAAGTCAACTTCTTCCTTTGCTTAAGCAGAATCAAGCAGCAACATGTAACTGATATGCTACGGTAAGAAGTCAAGTCGAGTGTTACCCATGAAGGTGGAAGATGTATACCTGACGGCGTGAAAAACAAGAAACTGAAGCAATAGATAAAATTAATTATGCCAGTGAAGAGTATAACTGAAAACTGAAACGGAATTAGTAAAAGTAAAGAATTAACTATTATTGAGTGACTCTGATATTGAAACACTGAGGGTAATCGTGATTAGCGATTTTGTTGATATTCAAATGAATAAATAGTACACAAATATTGTGAGTGTATGGAAAGATACTTCAATGAAATTACATCTACTTACACCATGGGCTAAACATTTGTTTATGAACGTAACAATCAAGAAGAAATCCACGTTAAACAGCAGCAAAAGAATATTGGTTTGGAGCATACATAACAGGACTTCCTTGATAAATTAAGCAGACTTGCAATAATTTGATAAAGGCTTTACACAATAAAATTTGTTTAACGTATCCCAGACTATAAATAATATAATACACACTGAAAATCACATGCTAGCTCGACTTCAAAGTCATAGTTCTGGCCTCTTTAGCTTCCCGCAAAAAGTCTTGAGAAAATTTTTTTGTCGTAACAGGGACCAGGACTCCTGGTTTTCAAAATAGAAATAAGACTCCCAGAGATTCATTGGACATGGATGATCTGAACTCTTGTCACATTTCGCTTTGCTATGGGGTATGGTGAGACTAGAGAGCATTACTATAGAAATTCGGATATAATTAAAAAGCCCATCGGCTCCACGAATTCTTACATTTGTGGCCAACTGGAATCACTTGTACCATCTTGATTTGCAGCCAAAGTGCCATCCACCCGAAGGGCTGTGAACTGGCTCTGAAGCTCATTCACCATCTCATCTATAGTTTCATTCTCGTCCTTGAATAACATGATAGGAAACTTTTCCAAGAAAAAACGAATGGAAGAAAACCGTGCAAATCATTCTTGACTCGAAGCTTGTTGATGATGTAGTCACAGGCATTACAAAAGTAGTTTTTGACTGATGAAAAGAAACGGGATTTATCTATATCCTTGAGATCATTCACTATGTTCTAAGTCTGAATGGCAGTAACTAACTCAACGTCATTTCTTTGATTCTGAATCAAGTTGTACTCAACTTCAAGCATTGAGGAGCTTTTGACGATTTTGGGCTTAACAAACTTCGTGAACAATTGCTTTGGCAAATCCATTAGAAGTTCTAATAAAAAGTGAACGGGTGGGGAAGAAGTTTGACAAATACACGAATAGTCACAAAGGAAAGTGCAAAAGGCCTTTTTCTAATTTGAAGATACGAACATATTATTTCTTCCTTGAAGAAAGAGAGAAGTGGATCCCAATGGTTCAGTAGTCTATCCAAACATTTTCCTAAAGATAACCACTTAGTACACAGATGTTTCCGAATTTTCTTTGCCACTTTATTGTGCAAGTTCTGGAACCGCGCGACCGCTACGGTCGCAGGTTCGAATCCTGCCTCGGGCATGGATGTGTGTGATGTCCTTAGGTTAGTTAGGTTTAAGTAGTTCTAAGTTCTAGGGGACTGATGACCTTAGAAGTTAAGTCCCATAGTGCTCAGAGCCATTTGAACCATTTTGTGCAAGTTCTTAAATTTCTGAAGTCGTTCTTTTCTTTTGACACTCTTCTCTAAGAAATAAAATGTATCGACTAAGATCTCATCTACTTCAAATGGTAATCTCCAGCAACTTTTTCAGCTGCTAGATTAATCAGGTGTCAAATTCAACCTATGATGGAAATACCTGGTTGAACCTCCTTCAGAACTGTTGAAACCCCATTTTTGTGTCCTATCATAATAGGAGCACTGTTGGAACAGAAACCCACACAGTCTTCAATTATGTTAAGACAATTCAGCTGTGATAACATCAGGTTACTTATGTTCCGCCCTGTTGAGTCCCCGTCTACCGCTGGTACAGATAGCACAGTGCTCACTACTTTTTCCCGCGGAATATCACATATGTAACGACAGCATGATACAACTTGGCATTCGTATCATTGCTTCCATCCGTTGCCGAAGAAAATGGTCCGTTCTCAAGGCACTTAACAACTTCAGATGAAGCATTTTTTCGCATTTTATTTACAATGCATGTAGTTTTCGTGCAACCACAGTTACAATTCTCCGTAACTTCTGACATGAGAAACATCATTTTAAATAAAGTACCAGCTTGGTCAACTGCACTCAAGGGCACATTGCTTTCCACCAAAAGGGAAGTAAACAGACTCTCGGCCTTAATTACTTCACTGTCAACGTTCCCAGACTTGGCAAAAAAGGTGTTTATTTTCTTGTTATCTTCCTTCGATTTACCATAACTTACGTGTTTATCACACTTCACGTGATTACTTAAATCGTTTCTTCCACCACGTGTAATATTAATATCACACCCACACACAGTACAAAAGGCAATTTCTTTTCCATTTCTTGACTTTAGTATACACGGAAAATCAACAAATATGATTCTTTAAACGTCTGGCAGTATTGTTTCTTATTGGATTTATTCACGAATCCTACAACAGAAATATAGCGAACGAAAATGTCCAAGAACAAATGTTTCGATATGTAAAGAAACACCGAAAGGAACCTGGATCACTGAACGTCACATAAAATTATAACATAAACATTTATGGCAGTCAAACACTTCATTGAAACACGTCTAACCACACAAAGTCCTAAACCATTAAATGAACACGACACCTACTTCGTAAACAAAGAATATGCACATGGTAAAAACCACACACACACTCGGGGAACGAATGAAAGTAGTCAAAGAATATAGGTTAAATCACAACAAGCCAACGGAGCGGAACAAAGAATTTGCGGAGCCGAGGCTGTAAGATTCACATGGAAGAACTGTTATGCCGGCTGTAAATTCAATTCCAATGATGAAACCAACATCACATTGTTATAAGTACCAATCACATCACAGAATGAGTTATCGACTAGCGTAGATTTCCCTTAGACCCACACTAACGTTAACGTTTCAAATTGTAGCCCGTGAAGTAGTGAAAAAAAATATTGGTCCGTGAAGTAGTGAAATGACACCGTCCATCCGTAAAATACTATTTCCGTAAATTTTACGGATAAGCCACTAAAGTTAGCAGGTTTGAAAGTCCAATAGACATAGGTTAGAGTGGCTCACGTTTGATATGTTGCTTTATTGGAAATGGTTCTAAGGGGGATTGTATGCCCTTACCTTCCTTTAAGCTGACTTACCTGGGCAGATGTATGGGGACTTACAGTTTAATACGGACTCTAAAACATAGTGCGACTTGGCAATTTTTGCACTAGCAGATCATTGCTACAGGGGAAAGAAGCCATAAGAAAATACATCTAGCACAGATTGGAGACCTCACTTCTGAACTGTGAATGTCTAGTCTGGTATTTGCCCCACTGAGCCACCGAGCCGCGCTACCAAGTTTATGATAATTATGTATCCGGAT
The DNA here is from genome assembly GCF_023864275.1 of Schistocerca cancellata. Lineage (NCBI taxonomy): Eukaryota > Metazoa > Arthropoda > Insecta > Orthoptera > Acrididae > Schistocerca > Schistocerca cancellata. Next base: position 284,457,891 of record NC_064631.1, on the reverse strand, counting down.
GGTCCACTGCCGGAACCAATTAGAGTGTCAAAGCATACTGCAACAACGAACACTACTCTTTTCGACACGTTTCTTATCTCTTGAGCACTAGTAACTACCCAATGACACAAGCCATCGTTGATTCCCTCCATTCTCGTGCCAATAGGTACTTGATCTTTTAAGCAATTCTCTGTTTCAGTGCTCTACATCTTCCTCCAGTACCCACATAAGCTCCAACACTGAGGTCTTAACAACATCTTTCACAGCCTATCGTCGTACCGCAATACCTGCTAATCTATGGAGATGGTTTTACTTTGAGGATGATATCAACTGATTGCCACCACTAGCGACGTCACGGCCTTTGTCCCCACCGCCTTGTGGTACTGCTCAGCGTACAAATCGGCAATCGACGTCTTGCAGTGCAGCCTGAGTGTCGACCTTCAGCAGTACTTACCTGAAAAAGAATAAAACACGGTGTTACAAGCAGGTTTTATGTTAATCATTATTATCTACTGCTACAGCGTGTGTATTGGTTTTGTTCGGGAGTGTAGACTTACATGGAATAAAGCGTAAACGGTAAACAACACAGACAAGAAGAGAACAACAGCTTTCGAATTGTGTTGCTACAGTAGTAGTCTGAAAGGTACAGGCTAAACGAAGAAACTAACAAAAAGGTACTGAATCGAATTCTGGAGAAAAGAGATTTATGGCACAAATCGACCGGACACATCCTGATGCATCAGATAATCGTCAGTTTCGTACTGGACGGAAATTGGAATGGAAGCGGAGAAATTGACGTTTGAGTACGGTAAGTAGGTAGAACTGAATGTAGGTTGCAGTAGTTACGTAAAGATGAAGACGCTCGCACAGGATAGACTAGTGTGAAGAGCTGCTTAACAAGGGGAGGCCGCCAATTGTGAAATTCAGATTCGATTCATACTGCGCATAACAAAAGCTTATGGCCAGAGGTATAATGTGGCAAAGCACCAAGATGCACTTCTCAGCCGTTGTCGAGAAAATCGACAGTTAAAAAAAACCGTTGCGGTGAAACACTCTCTACGACTACCAGTTTTCTACAGCGTCGTGGCGCAGCGGTAAGCGCTCGGGTTCGTAATCCGAAAGTCGCCGGATCGAATCTCACGCCATGCAACTTTTTTTTTAGTATTTGTTTTTTGTAATTCAAATAAATAAACAATCAGTTGCAACAATTATGCATGTAATAAGTTGTTGAAAGTCGTTTGTCGTGGAAAAACTGGCGACTTCGAACATGATTATGTTTTCCGCAAACAAAGTTGTATTTCACAAATGTTATTAATTGTCTTCATAATGTTTACCACGTATAGTTAACGGAAGACGTACAAACGATATTCCGAAAGGAATACGTATAGTGTAAGTCAATATATATATATATATTTATTTATTTGAATTACGAAAAACAAATACTAAAAAAAAAGTATCCAAAGCTTTCTTTTAACTGTCGATTTTCTCGACAACGGCTGAGAAGTGCATCTTGGTGCTTTGCCACATTACACCTCTGGCCACGAGCTTTTATTATGCGCAGTATGAATCGAATCTGAACTTCACAATTGGCGGCCTCCCCTTGTAAGACCAGTCTTTGTCTGTCTGTGAAACTGTGCTTGCTGCTGCTGCTGCTGCTGTTCCAGCTAAGCTGTACGGCTTTATCAACCTACTCACTCCGCGACCAGTCTGTCCATAAAAAAAGAAAAAACTCAAGGACTTTACCATTTCTGCCACAGAACCACTGTTACATCTTAAAATAAGTCACTTTTTTAGTACAGAAAAAATTTATAAAAAAGATGATCGCACGAAAAAAAAAACAACTAACAACGACGCTGTACATTACAACGCCCGTAATAATCTGCAAGCAACATAGAAGGCGACATCCGTGACCTATTTATAGGTACCACACTCCCACTAGCCAGTACGAATACACTCACACACATATTAGAGGGAAACATTCCACGTGGGAAAAATATATCTAAAAACAAAGATGATGTGACTTACCAAACGAAAGCGCTGGCAGGTTGATAGACACACACACACACACACACACAAACATACACACAAAATTCAAGCCTTACACACAAAATTCAAGCCTTCGCAACCAACGGTTGCATCATCAGGAAAGAGGGAAGGAGAGGGAAAGACGAAAGGATGTGGGTTTTAAGGGAGAGGGTAAGGAGTCATTCCAATCCCGGGAGCGGAAAGATTTACCTTAGGGGGAAAAAAGGACAGGTATTCACTCGCGCATGTGTGTGATGTCCTTAGGTTAGTTAGGTTTAAGTAGTTCTAAGTTCTAGGGGACTGATGACCTAAGATGTTAAGTCCCATAGTGCTCAGAGTCTTTTTTTCCCCATAAGGTAAGTCTTTCCGCTCCCGGGATTGGAATGACTCCTTACCCTCTCCCTTAAAACCCACATCCTTTCGTCTTTCCCTCTTGAAACAACCGTTGGTTGCGAAAGCTCGAATTTTGTATGTATGTTTGTGTGTCTATCGTTTGGTAAGTCACGTCATCTTTGTTTTTGCATCACCCCGGTTCCCATAACTCCTGAAGATCGACGTTGACTCTGGATATTGTATCACGGACACAGTCCCTTTGACTGTTCAGAGATGTCAATAATCCCGCCCAAAGATGTAAACAACAATGTCTGTGCAGCGCCTATTAGACGGAGGGGGTCCGACAACTGATCAGTTCCACAGTCATTCCACCAAGAATGACGCACACGGTTCGTGTTGTCTGTAGTTCAACCATGCCTAGATGGTCCATACCGTGGTTAGATCGCGTCCGCATTATTACTTTGGGCAAGGACGGGCTCTCAACAAGGGAAGTGTCCAGGCTGCCTGGATCTAACCAAAGCGATGTTGTCCGGGCACGGAGCGGAACGGCTGTAGGATAACGTGAATGCTATCCTCCGACCGATAGTGCAACCGTATCGGCAGCACATTGGCGAGGCATTCGTCTTCATGGGCGACAATTCGCGCCCCCATCGAGCTCAACCTGTGAATGAGTCGAGTGGCCAGCATGTTCTCCAGACATGAACCCTATCGAATATGCCTGAGATAGATTGAAAAGGGCTGTTTACGGACGACGTGATCCACCAACCACTCTGAGGGATCTACGCCGAATCGCCGTTGAGGAGGGGGAGAATCTGGACAAACAGTGCCTTGATAAACTTGTGGATAGTATGCCACGACGAATACAGGCATGCATCAATGCAAGAGGACGTGCTACTCGGTATTAGAGGTATCGGTGTGTACAGCAGTCTGGACCACCACCTCTGAAGGTCTCGCTGTATGGTGGTACAACATGCAATGTGTGGTTTTCATGAGCATTAAAAAGGTCGGAAATGATATTTATGTTGATCTCTATTCCAATTTTCTGTACAGGTTCCGGAACTCTTGGAACCGAGGTGATGCAAAACTTTTTTTATGTGTGTAGTAACCCATTACTTAGCGAACTGCGAATTCTTAAACCCACTTTACCATCAGGTGACAACCCTCAGATCTATTTGCAAAAAGAGTATTTCCTCATATAGTCTGCTCATCTTACAATATTCTCAGTTAAATAGATCAGCAGCAATAAGCCTGCGATTAGAGAAAAGACAATGTCGACCGAACTACGCAGACTGGCCGACGCAGCATTCGCCTTCGAAGCCATCACGCCAATCGTATTGTTGCATGAGCAGCAATAAAACGATAACGTGTTCATTAATGTTAACACTAATCAAGTATACATATCCTGTAAACTGAATCGTTCCACATTATTTCGATAGAAAAATAGTTCAAATGGCTCTGAGCACTATGCGACTTAACTTCTGAGGTCATCAGTCGCCTAGAACTTAGAACTAATTAAACCTAACTAACCTAAGGACATCACACACATCCATGCCCGAGGCAGGATTCGAACCTGCGACCGTAGCGATTTCGATAGAAGAATCTTTCAAATGATCCATGGAACATGAAACTAACTAAGTAGAGCTGATATTTACCTCAATTCGGCAAGGAAAATAGTCCACAAGTTTTCACAAGTAAGCGACCTCCAGCTGAAAAAGCTTACTGATAATGAGATCCCGTAGAGCCATCGAACTGCGGGGACGTTTATCGCTACGTTTCACCCGCTGTTACGGTTTCAGACATTTTCTATTGGATTAAGATCTGTTGATGTAGTGGGGCAGTCGAGGTGCGATTAGGTGCCTGAGGGTTCGTTGATCCAGGAACGTACGCGTGCCGCCACGTGAATAAGGCTAGTATCATCTGGAAGACGGGAGTGTCCACAGCTTACTCGTCCTGAAGATGTCGAAAATAATGGGCAACACGTGGTAGCCGAGAATCTTGAACTAAACATCTTGGTTCATGATCGCGATAACCTCAATGAAGAGGCTCAAATCATGGTACGAAACACCACAAAACCACCACCAACATGAACTATATTCTCCACTCACTTTGCCGCCCATGCACCAGACATCTTCAATCATTCGAAAAGAAGCCACAAAGCTGCCAGTAATTGCAACGCACTACGCGATTCCAGTCAGCTACTGTTTAGTTCCTCTGTTGTTTGGTTCAATAAAAACGTACAGCTTAATGTGTCGCTGTGTGCAATGGCCGACTGCGAGGCGCCTGACTCCAAATATCCATTCCATGCAGTTCCTTTCGCAACGCTCGGTCGGAATCTGGTCAAGATGGTCCTGCATTCACTTACCCTCGTCTTTGGTCCCTGTCGGTTATGATCTTCACGAACACTGTTGTTACGTCGTGTTACATGGCTGCGAGTGGTACATCATTCGTTGTATACACGTTGGACATTTCGCGTTGATAACCAACAAATTATGGGCCCGTCCAAACATAACATTTTGCTGTCATTGTGTCACTTCTCCACACCTTACTGTGCTGATTCCACACAATCGACTGGCAAATATTTACTAGCACAATGGCAACATTAATATCAGTGGCATGACGACCTGCCACCAATCTACGTCATCTACAGTGATCCGAAGTCTCTCATTTAAGACATGGACTAATATTCTCTCCGGTGATATTACGAGGGCGTTACTTAAGTAATGCAACACATTTTGTTTCTGAAAGCAGGTTGGTTTTATTCAAGATTCCAATACGCCATATTATTTCCCAATCTTCTGGCAACGAAACCCTATTTTACAACATAATCTCTGTACCACTGAACTGGTCCACCAACGTCTTGTTTTATCAATAGCCCCATCATACACGTACTGCTTTCTCCCACAGAGTGCATCCTTCATTGGGCCAAACAGATGGGAGCCGGAAAGTGCGACATCTGGGCTGTGGGATGGATGAGGAGGAACAGTCCAATTAAGTTTTGTGAGCTCCTCCACGGTGCGCAGACTTGTGTGAGGCCTTGTGTTGTCATGCATCAGGAGATGTTCGTTTGCAATCTTGTGACGACAAACACGTTGAAGTTTTTTCTTCGATCTCCTGAAGGTCGTTTCTTCGATTTCCTGAGGGCAGCACAATACACTTCCGAGTAGATCGTTGCACCATGAGGGAGGACGTCAAATACACTACTGACCACTAAAATTGCTACACCAAGAAGAAATGCAGATGATAAACGAGTATTTACTGGACAAATATATTATACTAGAACTGACATGTGATCACATTTTCACGCAATTTGGGTACATAGATCGTGAAAAATCAGTACCCAGAACAACCACCTCTGGCCGTAATAACGGCCTTGATACGCCTGGGCATTGAGTCAAACAATGCTTGGATGGCGTTTACAGGTACAGCTGCCCATGCAGCTTCAACACGATACCACAGTTCATCAAGAGTAGTGACTGGCGTATTGTGACGAGCTAGTTGCTTGGCCACCATTGACCAGACGTTTTCAATTGCTGAGAGATCTGGAGAATATGCTGGCCAGGGCAGCAGTCGAACATTTTCTGTATCCAGAAAGGCCCGTACAGGACCTGCAACATGCGGTCGTGCATTATCCTGCTGAAATGTAGGGTTAGGCAGGGATCGAATGAAGGGTAGAGCCACGGGTCGTAACACATCTTAAATGTAACGTCCACTGTTCAAAGTGCCGTCAGCGCGAACAAGAGTGCACCGAGACGTGTGACCAATGGCACCCCGTACCATCAGGTCGGGTTATACGCCAGTAAGGCGATGACGAATACACGCTTCCAATGTGCGTTCACCCCGATGTAGCCAAATACGGATGCGACCGTCATGATGCTGTAAACAGAACCTGGATTCATCCGAAAAAATGACGTTACACCATTCGTGTGCCCAGGTTCGTCGTTGAGTACACCATCGCAGGCACTCCTGTCTGTGATGCAGAGTCAAGGGGGGGAACCGCAGCCATATTCTCCGAACTGATAGTCCATGCTGCTGCTAACGCCGTCGAACTGTTCGTGCAGTCAATATTCTGCTAACAGTCATTGGATCTCGACCAACGCGAGCAGTAATGTCGCGATACGATAAACCGCAATCGCGATAGGCTACAATCCGCTCTTTATCAAAGTCGGAAACGTCATGGTACGCATTTCTCCTCCTTACACGAGGCATCACAACAACGTTTCACCAGGCAACAGGCAACGACGGTCAACTGCTGTTTGTACATGAGAAATCGGTTGGAAACTTTCCTCATGTCAGCACGTTGTAAGTGTCGCCGCCGGCGCCAACCTTGTGTGCATGATCCGAAAAGCTAATAATTTGCGTATCACAGCATCTTCTTCCTGTCGGTTAAATTTCGAGTCTGTAGCACGTCATCTTCGTGGTGTAGCAATTTTAATGGCCAATAGTGTAGTATAATGTTTCAGAGTCCCAGAAGACCGTCGCAGTGATTCTACCGGCTGATGGTGGGATCTGAATAGTTTCTTCGGAAAAGATGTGGTTGGCGCCACTCCATGGAATGCCGTTTTGTTTCCGGTTGAAAGTGATGAACCCATGTTTCATCGCCTGTGACTATGACCGACAAATAATTGTCACGATCAGTCTCGTAAAGCGAAAGCAGTTCCGCACAGATGATCATCCTTCGTGCTCATTATGGTCTACCGTTGGGCGGCAAGGAATCCAATGGTCACACATCTTTGAGTAACCCATATGATGAACGAATGTGTCAGGACTAACAACAGAGGATGGACGAATGTGTCAGTGCTTCTAACAGAGACGTCCACCTCTGCACGGTCCAACAGCGCCGGTCGACACTCGGGGGATCGGACAGATAAGCGTGAACTTGCTGGGATGATGATACACGCCTCGTCCAATGATTCACCGTGCTTTTGTTCACTGTCAGGTCTCCGTAGAATTTCTGCAAGCGCCTATGAACATTTGTGATGCTATTGTTTTCGCCAAAACATATTAAGTGACAGCTCTCTGCTAAGAACGCACCTTCGTTACAGACGCCATTTTGAATGCTGCGTATAGTGCCGACACCTATCGGAGCTTCGTGGATCTGTAGTGGCTGAAGAGTGAATATTCCACGATGTCCCACTACAAATTCCACACTTCTTCCATCCGAAATGGGCCGAGAAAAAAAGTGTTGAATTACTTATTGAATAAAACAACGAACAAATAACTTGCGGAAAGCCGTCGGAAACTTATTCTGAAGAGGAATTCTAACTTTTCTGAAAAAAAAAGAGAAATGACGAGGAAAAGCTCCCACATACAAGGTCGTTTTCATGTCGTGTGTTAACTAATTGGGTGAAGGTGTTTCTATTGCAAAGAAGTTATATTCCCAACAGATTTAACGAAACAGTAGATCTACTGGAACTGACATTTTTCTGTATTTATTTTTTGCAATTGTCTATGTACTCCATACCTGTACTCTGTGCTTATAGTAGTCAACTCTATCTGTTACTGTGTTTCTGCATCACTTTCCGTATAACAACTCAAGTTATTCTTGAGTGCCCTTTTCAAATTGTAATTTCATTTTATTGGGATTGTTAACTTACATAAATTGTTGTATAGGCACTGTTTCTCGGATTTACTGTTAATGTTCCTCTAAATTTCCTCCTTTCATATTTATTTACTGTTCAATCTTTTGTCCTTTTAATTGGATTACTACTGCACTGACAAAGAAGTCTTTACTGGGTGTTAGTGCCTCAGTCTAGACAAATAAGATATTTTGCAATGTTGTTAGCAAATATTGTAACGTCTTGGACGACGATAGTCAGTAAATGTTTGAGGATGGTGTTTTAACCAAAAATCGCTTGATCAAATACATTAACCCAACAGAACATACACATTATTGTGTTCTTCATTTATAATTATGATTTTCTAGGAGGAAGCGACGGAAGAACCAGTTAACATGTTAAATGATGGTCTATATGAGCTTCGTCATGTATGATGCCAACGGTACCTATGTAAGTCAAAAATATGATTTGTAGGATAACTGAGTAGTCCTAAAATATTGTACCATATGACACCAAGGTATGAAGCTGTTAATATTCAACAATCTTACGGACATTTCTGTAGATCGGTAATCGGCAAAATTTCAGATGTAAATGCAGTTAGTTTTATCTTCTGTCGGTCGGCGTATGTGCCTTCCATCCAATTCAAGTTCCAGAAACCTGATGATTTACACTTCTCTCCTCATGGCTGCCTTGTGACACAGTGGGAAGCCACTCCCCAGCCCCAACCCCGCCGAAATTACGTATATTGTATTACACAGTTGTGTAACAGGAATTCATCTCTCCTAAACACTATTATTTGTTTCATCATTCAGTTTCTCGCCTGAATATGTAGTAATCACTCTCGTATCATCGGGAAAAAGTGTTACGTATGTGGTACACTAAATAGTATGTCACTGATTTATCTTAGGGGAAGTTGCTCAAGTACAGAAACCAAAGTAACGCCTCGAGTTACATTGCCCCCCATCACGCGCCAATCTATTTTTTAATGGATCCTTCCACTCTCCCGAAAATGCTGATAACATCGGGATAACACAACATTCAAAAATGCCGATGAGAGAGAGAGAGAACACTTACGAGACAAGTTACTTCAAAGCATGTCTTCCTCTCTTCGTGCGAAGCAGCAATTGGCTTATGAAAGATCATTTCGTTATTGAGAATATCTTCCCGACCTTGTGCATGCATACTATATAACAAACTGATGTCCGGTGGGGGCTGTAGCCAAAGATACAGAAAATATTTCTTCGCCTGGTAAACGTAAAAAAAAAAGAAATGTAAAGGACAATAACCTTATTAAGTCACTACTACTGAGACATTTTCAGCAATTATGCTATTGGCAATCGTCTCGAGACATTCGGGTGACGGTTGTTCAGTGGTTCTTCTGAAGGGTGTCAAGATTCGCCGAAACTCCATAAAAAAACAACCAATCGACGATCTCCCGAAGATCCCGAGACGAGTGTTAACTGACAGCAAATTTTTTGTTACCAAGAGCAAGTAAAAATTTAAGTAACTCTCTTCTTCGTCGCCCTGAACTGGCGATCCGTTATAGTATCAACAATGCAAATTTTTCCTGGTCCACTGTCGTTTGGATATACACTGTTTGGATAAAGCAGAAAACGAACTTCGTAAGATTCTGTGTAATGAAGTTTTTCTTAAGCAATGATAAAGAGTATGTTCTACCTCTGCCGCCGTGAATTAATTTATTCACCACAGAGCAAAAAGGGAACCAACCAAGTAACTATGCGGCGCTAAAGCATTGAGGACATATTTACAGTAAGGGGTTAAAAAAAAATTTCGCTGATGACCTGTTTTCGCTATGCATTTATGGGAATACAGCTAGTTTAATACTTCACATACGTTAAGTGACTTTTTATATTCTCACAGACTTTTCCTTTAATTCTAAATAGTTAATTGTTTCCTTTTTATGAAGAGGCATCTGATGGTGGAAACCAGCATTTATAACATGAAGTATGAAAAATAAACAAACAGAGTAACTGAATTAACCTCACATGTCAGAGATAGGACAATCCTTTTACCGCTGTCTATTCTCAAGTTGCCACAGTCACTCCTTTTCAAGATGGATAAATTTATATTTCCTTCTTCCACGTCCACAAAGGTAGAGTCAATCTTATTTGCACGAACGTCAGGAACGTTTTCTTGGTCAGTTCAAGAGGATGAGTTCGACTAATCGTGTCTCTATTCACACAGGCTGCTACAAAACAATTTGACAGTCCATCCACGATAATAAAATGTCTGACCGATAGCAGAAGTGTTTCCAAATGTACATTAATGAGTTTTTCCTTAACAACTCCTTCTAGACGATAGAGGAATTCCTTAGTAGAGATAATTAGTCATTAAAAACTGTTAATGGCCAGCACGCCACCATATATACATATAATTTGACTGCACATAACTGTTCTATGTTTCTTTTGTTGACACGTCCCGCATAATAAAGTCTATCATACATATGGTATACGGAATTAACTGCCTAACTGTTTTCCCAAGTGTTTGGTTTGTGTGTTGATTTGTATGTGATTTTCTATGTTACAGGGTACACGAAATTTCTTACGTTTCCCGAAAGTTGCAACAACTCATGCACAGCAAGCATCACACGATATCAACTGTTATAAACGCACTTTACAATGCTTAGTATTTTATGAAACCCTCCGTTGTAAGATAACACAAACAAAACTTGTGGCTGGCGGTCGCAGAGGTTTTGATAAAAAAAATTTTTGTTTTGCATGCATGTTTTCGCAGCGGTTTCACAACAGAAAAACTAAGTAGTAAATAAAGCTGTCTCAACCTGAATGTTGGTTTGAACAGCACAGTGTTTCACTAGCTATGTCGTCGCTTTCCCAGTTCGTTGTGGTGGTACTTGTAGTTCAACGCACTCCCCCACTAAATGAAGAAAATAAAAATTAAAAAATATCTATTGTTGCAGCGACACTAACAATTAACAAGAAGTACTATATAGTCGCAACAGCAAAGATCAAAACAGTACCAATGGCAGTCTTAATAGCTTCCGCCTGTCACCACTATGTTAACCGAGACTACTTGAATGTCCCGCTGAGGTTCTTCGGAATCATACTGGTTAACACAGCGCCGCCCTACTCTACGAAAATGGAAGCTTTATCACGAGTACAGGTGATCCAATTGCTCCAAAATATGTCAATGTAATTCGATTTACACACAGATCAACAAAAGCGGGGGGGGGGGGGGGGAGGGGAGGGGGGGGGCTTGGATGTGGAACGTAGAAAGTTACTCTCCAATGTTCCATAAACAACGGGGTGACCAGAGACAGAACCAAAGCGAGAATTAAAAACAAGTAGGAGCAAAGTGTTCACGGCCTTAAGTATCTGTTGCAGCCAGCATTCAGCCGAAGCACCTCAAACCGAGATCAGGAACACGAACATCACTCGTAGCGAATAGAAGCGCTATTTTGTGTGTGTGTGTGTGTGTGTGTGTGTGTGTGTGTGTGTATGTGTGTATGTGTGTGTGTGTGTGAGAGAGAGAGAGAGAGAGAGAGAGAGAGAGAGAGGAAGCACGGGGGAGAGCTATATGGGTGTATCGTCCTACCTGCGGCGATATCTGCCGGCCGCATCAGCAGATACCTTGCTTTCATCTCGCCGCGCGACGTAGGCGACAGACTGACTACGTCAATAAAGAGCCGCTGCGGACGATTAAACGCCTTTTGGAAATCAGACAATTATCTTAGCGCGGTCTCTAGAGCCAGAGGTCATAGGTTCGGTTCCCATTGAAGAAACTGGTGCAGTGATTATGACAACAGACTCGCTTTCGGGCGGACGTACGTTCAAATCTCTTTCTAGCTGTACCGACTGCCATTTCCTGATGTTTTAATTCACTAAAAACTAATACCAAATGGTTTGTATATAAACGATTGGAAATGGAAATGAGCGTTTGGCGTCATTGGCTGGGAGGCCCCTTACGGAGCAGGTTCGGCCGCCTTGGTGCAGGTCTCAATCCGTCACGCTGATCACTTACCTATCGGGGCGGACATATAAACGATTGACCACATAGGATCAGCAGGACTATTAGATAGTCAGGTGATGATGCTGTTATGTAAAGGAAAGGATCGTCTTTGGACCATGTTCAGGAAAGGCAGAAAGACTTGGACAATATTTGCTCTCCTTAAATACGGATAAATGTAAAACAACACCTGTAACGGGAAGAACCCTATAGCATCAGATCACAAAACTGTTGGTGGACATACGTCAGATCATATAAGTATTTAGGCGTAGCACTAACAAGCGGTATGAAACGAAACGAGCACGTGAAATCGGTATCATGGAAGCCGCATGGAAGACTCAGATTTGTTGGAGCCGTTCTGGAGACATGCGATGCATCTGTAAAGGAAATAGCTTATAAAACGTTAGTGTGATCAATTATACTGTTCCAGCGTTGGCAATTCTTATCCGAAAGTCATGACTACAGACGCCAAATAAGTTCAGAGACCCTGTGAGCCTAGTAGGTCACTATAGCTCAAATGAAAGAGTAACAGAGATCTTAAGTGATAATTAAACGGCAATCCTTGGAAGAATGACGACGTAGTTTTCACAAAACCCTGTTGCGTAAATTCAGAGTATCGGCATTTGAGAAACTGTTGCCATCATCCTATATCCCGCGAACGCATCACGAGAATGCGGTGCGAGAGATTAGGGTGTGTACAGAAGCAGTCAGTCAGTCTCTCTCTCTCTCTCTCTCTCTCTCTCTCTCTCTCTCTCTCTGTGTGTGTGTGTGTGTGTGTGTGTGTGTGTGTGTGTGTAACAGGTCAAAAATCGCTAGTACTCGAACGAAGTTACTGTATACTGTGTCCAGGAGTGACAGTAAATAGATTACGACATGGTAGTATAGGCAATTTTAATAAAATACATACAGGATGTATTAGGTTTAGGTGCAGATAAAAAATATGCGGTACTTTAATATGTATGGTTACTTTTTCTCTGGGTCGAACAGTTTTCCCTCTAACACGTCACAAACCTTACGAACCGATGTTTTCTGAACGGTCGTAACGCACCATTAAGTAGACTACACCTGTCAGTATAGACTCCCCATTTTACGTCCACGCTTCAACACTTGACTTGATGCCCAGGGGAAAATAAGCATCAATGGCTTGCTCTTGCCAATGTACTTGGAGGTACTAGCCAACGTAAAATCGTACGACTTGTAAGGGCTGTAGTTCTTAGTCTGCAAATTACGTAAACGCTGATTAATGTTGTTCAATACATCGTTCTCAGTGACCAATAGAAACATCTGCACTTATACCCGTCACACCGTGTTTACCATGTGCCCAGTTTTTGTTGGCTGCGGAGATACAGTTGGTTAGAGAGATATGGTTTTTTATTTCGTGCGGTGGTACTGCAGTTCTTACGGATTTTTTTATCAATTGTTATTTTTGTTTTGAAGTTCTTGGTTGTTTTGCTTAAGATTATAATCTAAATTTTTCGATTGTGGTAGTAGCCAATTCCACTGTATCTTTACAGAATGCCCCACTTACGAGTACTTACAAATGCTGAATATGTCAATATGGGATTCGCGTACGGATTTTGCAATGGAAACTCTGTTGCCGCTGCTACTGCTTCTGTCTCTAGAGAATAGGGTCGCTGAAACCGTAGATTACCAGATTCAATAGCGCTTGTTTACTCGTGTTTTCACTGAGCCATGCAGTGCCCAGCGGTAGTATTTCATCTGAATATGCAAATTAACAGAGTGTGGATTACGTAGCAGACGTTATTCAGTTGGTAGAATGAAGTCCTTCAACAACCGCGGGCAGTATTTCTACACATATCAGTGTTTCACATCAAGAACATGGCGTACATTACGTATGCACGGCCTCTAGCCTTATCATTTACAACGGATTCTACACATTCCAGGAGGAGGCGAAAGTAGACGATTGGTATTTTGCCATTGGTTAATTGTAAATCGTAGAGTAATCTACACATCTACAGTCACATCTACAAGGATACTCTGTAAATCACACTTACGTGCCTGGCAGAGGGCTCATCGAACCACCTTCATAATAATTTTCTGTTATTCCACTCTCCAAAACCGTGCGGAAAAAATGAACACCTATATCTTTCCGTGAGAGCTCTGATTTCCCATCTTTTATTATGATGATCGTTTCTCCCCACGCAGGTCGTGAACAAAATATTTTTGCATTCGGAGGAGAAAGCTGGTGATTGAAATTTCGTGAAAAGATCGTGCCGCAACGAGATATGTCTTTGTTCTCATGGTTTCACCCCAAACCCTGTATCATGTCCGTGACACTCTCTCCCCTGTTTCTCGATAATACGGAACAAGCTGCTATTCTTTGAACTTTCTCGATGCTCTCCGTTAATCCTCTCTGGAATATTTGTGGTAAGTTCCTATGGGACCAAACTGCTGAGGTCATTGGTCCCTAAGCTTACACACTACTTAATCTAACTTACGCTACCCATGCCCGAGGGAGGACTCGAACCTCCGACGGGGGGAGCCGCGCGGAACCTGGCAAGGCGCCTCAGACCGCACGGCTAGCCGCGTAGCAGCAGTCCAATACAGGACCGACAAGCGTAGTGTATGCAGTCTCTTTAGTACATCTCATTAATGTGGTGGTGGTAAAAGTAGCACTCTAAACTCAAATCGGTGGTCCGGCGAAAACCCGCATGTCTTTAACACACACGTTCGACAACGCTTCTTTGTAAAAGTGTTGTGTAGTACGATAAACAATCTGATGATTGGGCCTGTCTGCCTCAGGACCCCGTTATCTAGACTTTTATGAAGACCGGCTTCCACCATTATCGGAAGAACTACCTGTAGCCACAAGAACTAGTATGTTTTTCCAGCTTGGCAGGGCTCCTGCACATTCCAGTTGCCAGGTGACACATCATCTAAACCTAAAATTTCCCGGGAGATGGATCGCTATAAATGGTCACGTTTCCTGGCCACCAAGGTCTCTGACTCACCCATTCAGATTTTTGCTTATCTATGGGGATGGTTGAAAGGCGAAGTCTACAAAGAAACAACAATGCAAGAGGCGAACTGAACTTTCGGATTATGATACTATTACAGCCCTAAAAGAGCACCAAAACGACATTAGACGAGTTACATTTGGAGTTGCGGAGAGAATTTGAAAGTGCACTGAAGTCAAAAGTGGAATTACGAAATTCAATTTTGATTTTAGCATCTGCTACGAGGATTTGTTTGGATAACATTCAAACAACTGCAGATCTGTAATTAATAAATATGAACATACGTTAGACGGAATGTTTCATTCGAATTAGGATACATATACTACCACTTCCTAAAATATTTACGATTCCTTCTAAAACACACCTTGTATGTAAATGTAGAAGGATATGGTTCGTTCCATTGATCTTTCTGGTCCACTTAAGCCTCCTGTATGTTTATAATGCCCCCTATATCGATAAGCCTTTGCAATCTAACCTCCTTCCCTCCTTTTTTTCTTTGACCAAGCGTAGTGGCGAAGTGGTGAGAGACTTCATTTTTATTTGGGAAGACAACGGTTCGTCCACGATCTCCTTCACCCTTCCAGATTTAAGTTTTCCGCCACTTTCCTAATTCGCTTGAAGCTAATGCCAGAATAGTTCCTTTGAACAGGATGCGGTCGATTCCCTTCCATAAGTTTCCCCAATCTGCACTAGTTCCCGTCTCTAAAGACTTTGTAGACGGGAGATCAGGGTTTAATCTAACTTTGTTTTATTTCCGTTATTTGTCGACTCGAATCCCGTCTCTGAAAATTAGCTGTGATATTTGGAAATTGATGTGTGTAAACATATGAACGGTTGTACTAATATGTTCTTTGGATGGGCGTGAGGGGTTATGACTCACTCTCTCCTCCCCACCACCCATCGCCCATGGGTTCGATTTCTAGTGTAGCAAAGGCGTGCGGTTTTGCTACAGTAATCTCATGTTATCTGGTGGCAGATAATCTTCGCAGATTAGCAGGTGTTGTGTACGGATGCTGGGCTGCGAAAAGTGGCGAGAAGACCCGAATGTTAGTATAAGTGGGGGACCATACTAATGAAGACTAAAATGAGTGAAACAGAAATTTGATAAAAGGATAAGGTTCCCATTCGTGAGAATGAGGGGGATCAGTTGTGACTAAAGTTAGTGTGTACTTGCCAGTGTTCCAAAGATGAAAGCAGTTTGCGATACTAAAAGATTATTGTATGATTTGTTGCACCTTGCTTTGATTCTCCTTTTGGTTTCCGATAGCTGGCCGTTTAGATACAGCATAAGTTAATTGTGTGACTTGGTGGCTCTATAGATAAAGACCAGACTACACATCCAAAGGTTCCGAGGTTCAATCTTCTGTTCTTCCTAGGATATATTTTGTCACTTATCGCTCCTTTCACCACAGGTAACGATTCGTTACTGTTAAAAATGCGAACTTTCACTGTGGTTCGCAAATCACTATAACGGGCTGAGACAGTTCAAAACGTCAGATGAACGCAAACGCATATTATCGCCAATACGCCCGTGCCTAGTAAAGCACTGTGTTGTTCAAACCAATCTTGAAGTTGTGGACGGCTTTACTTACTCTAGTGTTCTGTACAGATTGTCTCTAGGAGTGCGGAGGTGTCGAAGAAGCCAATGTCTTTAATAGATTTTGCGATGGCCTCGAGTGAAACGACACAATGGCAACATCCATTATTCGCTGTTGTTTATAAACAGCGTCCAAAATGAACATGTAGTGTTCATGTCCCACACAGCAGCCTTACCGGGTGGCTTCTGGAAACACTGATTATTTTTTGTGTTTTCTGGTAACCATTAACACCTTACCGAACACCTAAAATTATATTCGGATTACTCACAAAACCTACAGGATCTACGCATTCAACTAAAAAAGATATTATGTAACTTATTTCATTTTAGTATGTAATGACTTATGAAAGTATAGCATATTCAGGTTAAATAATGGAGAGAAGAAATCTGATCCTTCGATCAAGTTTTTTCACAAACTTCGTTCGTATGATCTTGGAAATCTTTGCGATCGTACTCTACGCTCATAGAAATAACGTCTAACAAAAGAATGGACAAAAAGTGTGAAAAGGCCTTCTTGAAACGAGTAACAAGGAGCACCAAATCGCATGGTACGTAGAACACATCAAGAAACTTAGCATGAGAGACGCCATTTGGATTTTTTTACGTATTATTGTGAAAACTGGATCCAGCCGCTTTTATTGGTTTTTATTTAAATACAAATGCTATTAGTGACATAAATAGCAACAAAAAGAAAATAACGGGTTGCGATTATTTTAATAATAGTTAATACTGTACCATGTAGTAACGCAATTCGGAGTAAATCAATTTCGAATCAAAAGTATTTGGCAGTTGTGTATTCCCGCTAAAATTATACAAGATTGTTTCATAGAATCATACCGACCAACAAATAAACAGCCATCAGTTTCAGTAGTTTGTTTATGTAGTATTTTATCAAGGATCCTATTAAAAGACCTTAATCTTTGGTACCCGACGAATATCATTGCGGAGTTTAAACAAACTGGCACATGAAAAAGAGTAATTTTTATTCTGCAACAATATTTCATTGTCCGTTATGAAACTACCGTTATTACTACCTTACTTTTCATCCATTAAATACCGAACAGGGTACTAACATAGGAACAAAAGAAAAAGGAAGAATGATAACCAAAGCGATTCGTTCTGTAAAAAAGAATAATAGAATGAGAGTGTACATGAACCATGAGACAGTAGTGAGAAACATACAACGAAATTTAAAACCACAATTAAGATACAAAATGTATGACCCGTAGCGTATCATATGCATGTACAAAACCAGACTTATTAAGTCTCTTTCTGTTAACTGGATCCGGCAGTTACGGGATATTCCACAATTCCAGGAAACCGAGCAGCCGAGTCACATTAAGGCCAGTCGGGGCATGGCGCCAAGGCGAGATCGGGAATCACGCTGAGTCGTACCTACTAACGAAAGAAATAAGCCAATTTCGTGAGACAGCCACACGACTAGCGAAAACTCAGGACTCTGGAAGGATTACTGCACAACATGGGAGAGAAAGTGCGCCTGCAGAACGTAGCGTAGGCAGGCTGCCAAGCACATCTCTTCAACGGGTTGCCACCACATTCAGGGGTTGTCTGTACAAAAAGCAGTGTATTTCAGCCTCGGGAGGCGCAGGAGGATTTATCGGTTTCGACTTATTATCAAGTGAAATGCTTCAGTTGACGACTTACTATGTAACGTACTCGTATCGTAAATTATTATGATGACTTTGTAGCAGTCAAAACAGGTAATGAAAACATATATGTGACTTAAGGTTAGAATACGAGCCCATTCAAGAACATTTTGATCTGAAAGGCTGTGCAATTCTCCCCTCGTCGCTGCCGCCGCGTCATAGGCCTTCCTAATCGTTGACGCCCGTGTGGCGTTAACAGCGAGCTGGGGAAGGCCGTTAAGTGTTTCTTTCTGCGATTTTAAAATGTGTGATAAAATTAGCGATCCTACAAGTGAGAGTTTCGTAGTGTTTCAGGATGGGGAAAAATTCGGCCCTATCTCAATTTACAGACATATGATTATGAAATTTGTATCACTTTTAACGGCGGGCGAATAGTCACGATGAACGATCAGGCCGCTCTTCATATGCGACTGACGAAATAAGAGAAGGACTGAAGAAATAATTCATACGGACAGACGTTTCACTATTGATGGACAGAGCTAATGCGTTCCGAAATTTCACGATCAGTTCTTCAATAAAATGTTAGTGGTGATTTGAGCAATGAAAGAAAAGTATGAAGCACGTCGGTTCCTGGACTAATGTCAGACAAATACAAGAAGCAACTAATGGGAGCTGCACTCACTTTGAACACACTGTACGACAAGGATATCGATAAATTTTTGAACTGCTGACAAGACCTGGGCTTGGCAAAGTGATAGTCAATGGAATAGCATCATTCACTACCCTCAAGGAAATCACAGATGTAAGCAAATGAGCACCAAAGAGATTTTAGCCATCGTGTTTTGGGATAAAAAATCAGTCCTAAAAATCGACTTTATGCCTAAGGGATACCAGCAACCCGCTGTCTGATCCTCCACCTACTACGCAGCGCCGTTCAAAGCAAAAGGCGTGGATTGTTATGCACCGTCACTGTGCTGCTTCACAACAATCCCAGCCTGCGTTCTGCTGCAATTAGGCATGTTTTGCTTGGACATTTTAAAGTGCCAAGTTTCTGAACATCCGCCTTACAACCCGGCCTTAGCACCGAGTGATTAGCCTCTTTTTCCCAAATTCAGTTTTTTTTTTGGGTGGAAAGCAAAATGGAAATGTCCATAACACGGCGGCAGCAGAGTATGCAAATGGTATAGGAAAGCTTCTGCTGCGCTACGACGAATACTTTAATTTGAACAGCCACTATGTAGAAAAAATAGCTTAAATATCAAAATATTTTGTAAAATAAATTACCTATCGTTATCTCGAATACGAATGTCTGGTGAAACAAACATTCTCTATTTTTAGATGACCCTCTTATATAACGGTTATACATCTTTTTCTTTCTCCTAAGGCGATGTGCATGTTTCCTAAGGCAGTATGCCCGTCTGTTTAAATCACGCAGAACCACAACACTGATCTTTTCATTAGCGCTCAAAACGTTATCGTTACATTTATTTGATGGCCTCACTGGCGTTGAATACGTACTACCTTCATTCACGAATGGGCCTATGCGGGACTGATTATCTTCGTTGTCATTACCTCTTGTTAGAATATCAGATGGAAATCAGGAGTCACTTTTTAATTTTTTTAAGAACCAATCCTAACAATCGTTTCGAGATATTTAGGGTAAAGCAAAATTGGGGAATAACAGTCCAGTCTAGCAGCCACTGGCGAGCCTTAGCTTGGTGGTTCTGAGTACAAAGACAGGACACGTCTAGTAGTGCATAGCACGAAAACCTAGTCATACAAATGTGTACCAAGTTGAGTTGAAAAATTGCTTCAAGTGTGAGTTGTGTTCTATAAGTCACACTCTTCCATCGCCCCCCTTCCCTCAAATGGGTGTTAACACCTTTCATCGGTGCTGTTACTAATTAGCTTAACAATTCCGACGATTATGGATTCGACACCAACCCATCTCTTCACATTCAAGGAGCGTCTTAACACAACAAAATGATTTTTCAATAAGTACTAAGTTTGGGGACGAGCACGTACGTACGTACGTACACACACACACACACACACACACACACACACACACACACACACACAAAACTATTACGTACCGAACTAAACAGGCAACCCGAAATATATACAGAATGGGTAAATACATTAATTTGCGGTTGTCGCTAAGTCATAGTGAACTATATGACGTATCTTCTGACATAGAACAAGAATTCCAGCACTGCAAACCACTAACCCGCTGTCATGGGAAATGGTCCCACAAATCAAATGCAAGCAGACATGTATAAAAACTCAGATGCGGTTCATGTGTTTGTTATCATGGCTATCATATCAAGTGTTCAAAACATTTACCTTGAGGAGTGATGTGTACTATAAAGCGATTCGGACAGACAACATTGCAAGTTTAATCTCATCGGGACTTGTTACAGGGCATTTCATGTCAGCGGCACTCGTCGATATTCCCTTGTTCACCTCTTTTTTTATTCCACCACCCCCCACCCCGCCAATACAAGTCTGACGAGCGTTCAGGCAATTGTGTATTTCGGGAACGACCGATCCAACGATCTCCAAATGTTTACACTTTTGTGGGATCTCTTCCGAAAGCAATATATTTGTTTGCGGCGCTCTTCTTCTTACTATTTGATCAAGGTACATACACGCTATGTCGTCGAAGTCGTTTTCTAAGGCTATTTTCAATGCCACAGAAAATATATATATTTCCGTAAAAATACAAGTCGTTGTTATAATTCGGTAGCTATAAATGTTAAGAGTTACTTACTTACCACATAAAATCCACCTTACTGTTCGCTATAACTTAAAGAAAACCGCAATTCGATAAACACAGTGAGTCACGTGGAAAGGTACATGCTTTGAGGGGCGACTGTATTGGTGAGTCCCAACAAGAATCTTCAAATGAACTTTCCTTAACCGCGTCTGACATACAGCTGATTGAAAATCACAGGCGTCAGTCGCATGTCGTCCTCCATCAGCAGATACATGTAAATACAACGAAAGCGACTTTAGGCTACGAGGTCTTGTCTTCGCTGACCATTTCAGCATGACGTGACCATTTCAGCATGACGGAGCTCCTGCACATTCCGTACGGCCAGTCACACGGTACCTCGCTGAAAATATCCTGCGCGTTGGATCGGTCGCTGTGGGGTCATTTCTTGGGATTACTCCATTAGCTAACGTTTTGTGGGATTGACTTAACAGCGAAGTCTACAAGGGAAGAGTGGTCACAAAGGAGGAACTTCTCGCTCGTATTTCATATGCGTGTCCTCAAGTAAAGCACTGCACGAATGAGCTCAGATCAACAGTTGTCTACAAGAGCAGTAAAATGCATTGCAATCGACGGTGGACTTTTTGAATACCTTTTGTGAGGAAAGTACACACTTAAAATATTAGTACACAATGTTCCATTTTCTATCACCTGCATTTGTTCTGTCCCCCACTGTTTTCAGTAGATTCCTCTGTTAAGAATAGGACATGTTTATCCGACGTTTTTGTTAAGAATCACTAATACCGTCACCCCACAAAGCATGTACCTTCCTCATCACAAACTCTGTTTTAATAGTTTTGGATATATTTTGGGTGGCGTTTCTTAGGTCCCCTACCTTGTATATCCCCCCGAGACCTGATGTCCATTATAATGGAAAGAGTTTTCAGTCCTCCTTGCAAAGATTCTGGATTTTCCCTTACAATAACCCCTTTTACTGCATTTTCGCTCCCTCTCCATCTGGCGGGAGAAACGGTTACTACGATCACTTGACGCCAAGTGGTGGCTTTCTTTACGACGTGTTACCATGGCAAGTGAGCACTTCTTCGTTATTGTGTGTTTTTCGTAACTTATTTCGTGAAAATATGTACCTACTGTAGAAAATATGATTGTTTGTAAGGCTTTGCTATGTACTAAATTTTGTTATTACTATATGTTTCTTTAATTATTGTTACAAAATAGTTATGATCACTGTAATGGACTCTGGCACTTAGTGCCACATTTTCGAGCACTGGTCCTACCCATCAGTGTTGATTACCTTCGCTAATTTCCAACACATTTCTTGTTTTGATTGTTGCTAACTGGCATTATCTGACAGATTATTATTACTTTTTGTAAGCAAAGTTAAGTACTACATTAATACAATCATCTTCTGAAACAATAATAAAATCCTAAATACCTAGAACAGTCCACCTGACAGCAGACAAGGTTCTTGCAAATAAAGAACGTGGGTCTGTTGACCAGACATTAACAGAAGACTAAGTTGTATCGTAAAATGGTATGATCAAAAGCCACACATAACTGCTTCGACCAAGATTGGGAAGCAGCCTGTGGAACAATGTAAAAGATGGTCGAAGAAGAATGGGAGATTTACAAGGTGTATCAAAAAGAATCATCCGATTTGGCACGTGTGTATTTCTGAAACTTACAAACATATACAATAAATTTTGTTTTTTGATGAACGGGAAACTCAAAAACTTTTTTCATACCTTTTCATAGGTGTTCAATGAGCCCTCCTTGAGGTGCACGGCGTATGTCAATGCAGTATTTAAATTGTTCCCGCACTGCAGCGAGCATGTCTTAAGTTTCAGCTTCCACAGCTGCTGTTATGCGATGTCTCAGTTCATCCATTGTTGTCGGTAACGGAGGCATATAAACAGTGTCTTTTATAAACCCCACAAGAAATAATCACATACAGTCAGGTCTGGTGACCTTGTAGGCCAGTAATGCAAGGCTAAATCATTTGGTTCAATGCGACCGATCCATCGTTCAGTAAACCTTTCAATTCAAATTTCACGCACTTCCATATGCCAGTGTGGCGGTGCCCCCATCCTGTTGGTAAATGAAGGAATTCGAGTCAGTCTCCAACTGAAGGAAAAGAAAGTTCTCAAGCATGTCGAGATATGCGCTTCCTGTAACAGTCTTCTCGGCAAAGAAAAGTGGACATACACCTTTTCCCGTGAAACTGCACAAAACACACTAAATTTTGGCAGAGTCCCTCTCATGCTGTAGACGTAAGACTCGAGAGTTTGCTATTTTCAATAATACGTTATGCACGCACATACCCCCCATAGCATAATAGCTATAATTTTTTAAATCGGATGATTCTGTTTGATACACCCTGCATATTCACATTAGGCGTACAGCTGTAATCAGCTGACTGAGAGGATCATGATTTTCTACAACTGCGCCAGAACCAGATAGTAGACCGTATAAACTTTTTCACTTCAAAGATCTGGAAACTATGGGCCAAGAAGAGCACAGTGCAGTATCTTCATTTCGAACCAAGAACTGCAGAACATTTTCTAACTGGCAAGAGGAACAGCATTCTGGAGAAGAAGAAGAAGATGATGATGATGACTCAACTCCTAAAAGACGAAGGCTATAATTCTTACAATCACAATCACCTACTGCAGCCCATTTGCCAGCAATGAATGGGTTGAAAAATAGCATGAGGTGTAGGAAACTGGCTGCACGAAGAAAACTAAAATTATGTGCCGAGTCTGTTCAGCTTTCCTGTGTATGACATTACAGAACAACTGTTTCTCTGAGTACCATCAGAAATAAAATTGTCACAGCCTATGCTTCCTGTAAAATTTATAAACTGTGTGTCGTACAGGTGAGATCTGCCTAATAAGACGGCACGTGAACTACCAATAAAGTAATTTATTTACATTTTTCACTTTCTTTCTAATGATTACTTAGATGTCACGAGGACATAGCGCCCACTGTAATGGACACTTCCGAAAATTATAAAATTTTCGTGAATTACATTTCATTTCACTATCTTCTTTTTATCAGTTACATAAAATTTCAGATAAGTTCATCACAACTGCATTCAGATCTAAGGAGGATATAGATTGTTGGGAAACACCGAAAAAAGAACGGCAGATTGTGTTTATGCTTCGCTAATTCATATCTTAAGTCCTCACGATCCATTATTGTTGCACAAATGTTACCACCACTAGCGTAATACATTGAATCCAATTTGTGACACGTATCATCAAAAATTCTCGTCACAGACCTGAGAGAAAGCCAGTGGACTAGGACGACAAGCAACCTAGAAAGCTTTTTTTCCGTAGTTTTGTTTCTGAGGTAGGAAACGACTGCAGAAGCAGAGGAGTGGGGGATGCAAGCGCGGTGGGTATTCGTTTAGGCGGCTCGTCGGAAGGGCAAACATTAGACAGGAAGCGAGCGCCCGCGGGGAACTACTTCGGATAATGAGACCACCCGGCCCCTCCCTCTCCTGCAGAAAGCAGACCGGGATCGCAGTAATCCGGTCGCAGTGCGGAGAACGGAACCAACTTCCGCACTGCCCGACATTGCGAGCCTTCAGAAACCTCCGTAACTGCGTGTCTCACGATGGCACTGCTTTAAGGCGTAATGTCTGTCAAACGTGAGGGTTGTCGCAGGTGTAATACCTGCTATACAAAATAAAGATAACATGTGAAACTGAACGCCCCGAGACTGACGTCGAGATGACTGCCTGGGAATAAAAGCAACTGTAGCAGCCGGAACAGTATCAAAAATTGGCCACGTGCGAGTTAGGATTCGCTCTCTGAGGGTTGCATAGACAGTCCATCCATCCCGGGGATCGAGAAAAACAACGATTTTTGCCTGTTTTCGATATCGACACAGGAAAGATGTCCGTCGCGGAAATTACAAGACTTTCGAGGACGTTTTAATTTTGAATTTGAAGTCGGATAACTAACAACAAATGAATATTTTCGTGAGATGTAATTATTTTCTGATTTTTTTTCCCTTTACTTTACTGATTTTTTCCTTTACTTCCTTCTTCCAAATTTTACGATTCTAAGTCAACGGAAAGTACGCTACAGCCTTTTATCAGTAAGTTTGCGAGTATCAAAATATGTGACATAAATCTTTTGATTGACCTAGAAGCTTCAATTTTTTACACCGCCAAGGGACCGTAGACCTCAGTATGCGACACATTTCAGCTCGATATGTCTACCCGTTCCCGCATAAAGGGGTTTTTAACAGACGGACAGACAGACAGACAGACAGACAGTCGGACAACAAAGTTAGGAATAAGCTTTCGTTTTTTTACTAATTGAGGTACAGAACCCTCAAACAGCTGCACCTGTTGAAGGAGACAAGGGTCTTTTCCTTCTCTCCCTAAGTCACGAAAAAGAGAGGCAGCTACTGGGTCAGCAAGGTCCAGTAACAGTAAAATATAAAAGGCAAAGATGTCCTCAACAGGCGGCCGCGGTGGCCGGCGTCCGGACGTGGTTTCCACTCGCCACAGCACTCCTCGCCACTCGCCACAGCACTCTTCCAACATTTGACAAGTCGTTCAGTTTCCGAAATGCTCGTGCGGAGCCTCTGGTGCTTCACAATCTGCCCTCGGTCATAGATAGATCGCGCGCCTTACCCATTCGATACACGGACAGCACGCTCACTGATACTACGTGCACCGTGCGTGTGTGACTGGCAGTGATGCTGCTATCGCCTGGACGGGTTTATATCGCTAGTAGGTCGGTGGGCATTATGTTGTGGCTGATCGGTGTACGCACTTTCCTCCCCTCTCTCAATACGCAAAAGTAACAAAAAAGAAAATCGATAATACTGGTATATTAAAAATATAGATGTATGAAAACGCTCATATTCGAAAGTAACGTTGTTTCAAAATTTGGAAGCAATAGCTGAAGAATTTTCGGTGATTTAGTTTTGAACAAACGAACACTTACATTTTTTGCTTATATAAATTACTCCTGCAATATCCTATATATACTTCACGAGCACATTACCTATCACTTTAGGCCTACGTTAGCCCTACAGTAACTTCGCTTCCTATGGTCCCTCTGCCTACAGAGTGACATAATCACGCATTTTGTTTACTAGGCGATGGTGTGGAACTGTAAGTAAGGTTTTCAGGGTAGTCGAGAAACACGTTGTGCCATTTCTTCAGAATTCGCGCTTTTTTCCCTTGCTACTTCGTGTATTTTGCATTCGATTAATTCGGGGAATCCTGAAAAGTCACCTCAAGCACACAGGAATTTAAGTAATAATTCTTTCCGCACTCCATACGCGAATGGAACGGGAAAATGGCTCAATCCGTGGTACAATGGAAGCACCTTCTGTCATGCACCTCATAGTGGTTCGCAGAGAGTGGACGTAGGTGTACTGCTATTGTGCTCACGCTCGCAGAACACAGGAACACTACGAATGAGTTCGGCCAAACATAATGGCGTGAGGAATTGGCGGAGTGCGTCTTGGGAGAGCCCCGACCGGCGTTCTGTAGTGGCGAGCGCAAAGCATGACGGTTCCGCTGAGTCGCCCCGGGCCCTGCGGCCTTCCCCTACCCCTCCCCTACATTTACCCCCCCCCCCACTTCCACATCGGGCGGCGGCTACTGATGAGCTCGTCGGGAGACCCATGCAAAGAACGCCCGTGGCAGTTCCACAATTTTTTTCTTTTTTTTATCACACAAAATGGAGAAGCTGCGACTGACGGTGACGTGTTTGTTGCCTATGTGAAACTACTACTCCAACGCGTCACTGTCAACGAAGAGTCAGAAGAGAAATTATCGCAGCAAGTACCTTAAAAGACGTGTTATAGGACGGTTAGTGTGTAGTACGAAGGAGCGTGATAAGTATACAAGTTGGTCAGAGAGAGAGAGAGAGAGAGAGAGAGACTAAAAAGCTTGTAACGGTGTTGCAGGGTAGGCTAAGCTGAGAAATAAATGTCAAGAAAAGAAAAAAAAATTGCGTGCCGCTACAGAGTTACTGAGCACTGAAGTTGGCCAATACGCCGCTGTGTGCGCAAATTCAAGCGGCTGTCAGAGACGGTGTCGCCAAAGTGTTCTTCGTATGGTTTCGCACAACCGAACAAGAGAGCGATAGTACAGGCTATATCTGGCGGACCGCTTGAAACTGTGCACACAACGGTCTGACTGGCTAACTTCAGTATTAATTAACTCAAACAGCGAAAAGCAGCGGGTTTTTTTTCGTAACAATTATTTCTCAGCACAACCTCCCCTGCAACACCGTTAAAGGTTTTCCAGTCTTTCTGACCATCCTGTATAACAGCAATTTTACTAAACTCATGGAGCCGGCTGGGGTGGCCAAGCGGTTAAAGGCGCTACAGTCTGGAACCGCGCAACCGCTGCGGTCGCAGGTTCGAATCCTGCCTCGGGCATGGATGTGTGTGATGTCCTTAGGTTAGTTAGGTTTAAGTAGTTCTAAGTTCTAGGGGACTGATGACCATAGAAGTTAAGTCCCATAGTACTCAGAGCCAACTAAACTCATGGAGATACACACAACGCAAAAAAATATGATGCGGTACTAACAATGGTTCCTTAACAGGACGTCACGAAGGTGTCATCGAGATCGAAGGGTGAAAGTGAGATTACGATTTAGCTTCGAGCTTTTGTTCCGATTGTTGAAAAATAGGTAAGGGAATCGTCCGTGTCCTTTTCAAATGAATCATCTCGCCAACTGCCCTAAGCTATTTAGGCAAACGTTAGAAAATCCAAACCTGTATAGTCCCACAGGATTCGAACCGCCCTCCACCCGAATGAGAGTCCACTGCAGTGAGCGTTATTACTGCGCCTCCTCGGTCGTTCGGCAGATTGAGCTAAGATGCGCTAGCGCAAAGGTTCGTAAAATATGGCCCCATTACTGTAGACGTAATCCCACAATGAACAATGAGGTGCTTTACGCTCATTTTCTGAAGACGGAATGAAACACACTGGAAAGATCAAAAACCGTGAAACACCTAGGACTATGTGTCCAGCACGATTTAATTTACGATGACCACAAAAACATACTGAAAAAAAAAATTTAAGTGGGAAACAAAAGAAAGAAATCAAATGAAACTACACACGTTGGGAGGTTATATAGTTCTTTTCAGCGATTTCAAAATAAAAGGTGATAAACAATGTACTTAGCAGTACGAGTATACTGTTGGTCACTTGTGAAGAGGATGTTGCACACCTGGGCCTGGATACATGCACTCGTTCAGTTGGTACGTCAGTGTGTCGCACTCACATTTTATCAAATCCCGAAATAAGCTGGCTAACAACTGATACAAATGGTCCCTGACTTCTTGGGTACTGCAATGTGGTGGACTTGACTAGCAAGCTGCTACCAGACATACTTAATCGGGGTCACATCGGGGTACCTTGCAGAAAGGGAGTACCACTACATCCTTGAGAAATTATAGTGTACAGACTAGTGTTGAAAGATGGTTCCTGGATTCTGCCTTGTGAGGATGCGGGATATTCTTGACGCACCGTTGTATCGACAGTGTACCCTGAATCAGTACCAGTGGTGAACTCAAGGCTTCCCCATCATGACGACAAGGGTGTCTTTCCAAAACACTGGCAGATAGTTTCCTCCTCCTTCCATGCCGCCATACTCGCAGGCGATGATCAATCAGGGTACTGCAGAACCGAGATCGTCGCTTAAAACGCTGCGACTCCACTGGTTAGTAGTCCTTGGTTTCGACTAGTGCACCATTCTAAACGCAGAAGCCTGTGTTTTGTTAACGGCAGCCTGCACATGGGATGGCGATCAACCTGACTTCTACTACTATCCAGTCAGTGGTGCTGGATGACACTGTGTATTTTAGTGACTCCCTTACTTGTGACCGGATGGCAGGTGCAGATCCGAATGGGTCACTATGTGTTTGGAGCACAATAGACCAGTCGTCCCAAGATGTCGTCAAACTTTGTCACCCACATTCCCATTCATTCTGACGGTGGGTCACCATCACAATCGAATGTCCCAGATTCCCACTGATACTACTTAAGTGTACGAAAATCCGCATACATCGCACCATTAGGGTTGCTTAACTGTCTACAGGGAAATTAAAGAAACCTTTGGAGAGAAGAGAACCACTTGTATGAATATCAAGAACTCAGATGGAAACCCAGTTCTAAGCAAAGAAGGGAAAGCAGAAAGGTGGAAGGAGTATATAGAGGGTCTATACAAGGGCAATGCAGTTGAGGACAATATTATGGAAATGGAAGGGGATGCAGATGAAGATGAAATGGGAGATACGATACTGCGTGAAGAGTTTGACAGAGCACTAAACGACCTGAGTCGAAACGAGGCCCCGGGAGTACACAACGTTCCATTAGGACTACTGACGGTCTTGGGAGAGCCAGTCCTGACAAAACATCGAGTATGGATTTAGGTGTCAGGAAGTCGTTTCTGAAAGTATTTGTATGGAGTGTAGCCATGTATGGAAGTGAAACACAGACGATAAATAGTCTAGACAAGAAGAGAATAGAAGCTTTCGAATTACGGTGCTACAGAAGAATGTTGAAGATTAGATGGGTAGATCACATAACTAATGAGGACGTATTGAATAGAATTGGGGAGAAGGAGGAGGAGGATCTTGGTGTTTAACGTCCCGTCGACAACGAGGTCATTAGAGACGGAGCGCAAGCTCGGGTGAGGGAAGGATGGGGAAGGAAATCGGCCGTGCCCTTTCAAAGGAACCATCCCGGCATTTGCCTGAAGCGATTTAGGGAAATCACGGAAAACCTAAATCAGGATGGCCGGAGACGGGATTGAACCGTCGTCCTCCCGAATGCGAGTCCAGTATGCTAACCACTGCGCCACCTCATTCGGTAATTGGGGAGAAGGGGAGTTTGTGGCACAACTGGGGACTGGTTGGTAGGACATGTTCTGAGGGATCAAGGGATCACAAATTTAGCATTGGAGGGCAGCGTGGAGGGTAAAAATCGTAGAGCTGACCAAGAGATGAATACACTAAGCAGATTCAGAAGGATGTAGGATGCAGTAAGTACTGGGAGACGAAGAAGCTTGCACAGGATAGGGTAGCATGGAGAGCTGCATCAAACCAGTCTCAGGACAACAACAACAACAACAACAACAACAACAACAACAACGTCCTTATAGGAACAGCAAATACCAGTCTTGAGATTCACTGGAAGAATGGAAGGAAATGTAATTATCGCAAGAAGGATGTAGCTGACAAAACACTCGTTCGATTGAGAGGAGTACTGCCTGTCGGTATACGAACCTTGCCACTTTGGAATAATGGAACGGAGATAGATGCAAAAAGAGCAACGAGTTTCGCCTACGGTTCGTTTAGCAAGCGAGAAAGCCCAGTAGAGATGTTCATAAAAATACAGTGGCAGACGCTACAAGAGATGCATGTGCATCTTCTTGTGGTTTCCTATTAAAATTACTAGTGTGTACATTGTTAGAAGACTCAATCAATTGCCGGCCGGGGTGGACGAGCGCTTCTAGGCGCTACAGTCTGGAACCGCGCGACCGCTACGGTCGCAGGTTCGAATCCTGCCTCGGGCATGGATGTGTGTAATGTCCTAAGGTTAGTTAGGTTTAAGTAGTTCTAAGTTCTAGGGGACTGATGACCTCAGAAATTGTCCCATAGTGCTTAGAGCCATTTGAACCACTCAATCAATTCAGTTCTTCCTCCTATGATTACTCACGAAGAGACAACGAAAGGGGTTTACCACAATCGTAGTTTCCGTGCACCATTCGCTAGTGGAATAGTAAAGGGTGGAAGTGACGTGGTACACGAAGCACCCTCCGTCACACATCATAAGGTAGATTGCCCAATTTAGCTGCAAATTGTCCCGGAAAATGTGTGTGTGTCTAATTTTTTGAGGTTACACATTAAGGAAGACTGGTGCTTCCGAAACGTTCCTTCGTCTCTTCCACTGCGATGCCGTGAACTCAACCACGGCCGCAGCCATAATCCACGCGCTCCTAGCTTAATGCGGCACGACAGTACACGATACAAGCACTCAAAGTAATTCACACGGTCCGATACACACTCGAGACCTCATAACAAGTACGAGGAAGGCAATGGAAGCCACTTACACTAGGACGTTGCCCACGACGGCGATGCAGGATTCCTGCATCTGCTCCCCCAACACTCATTCCTTATGTATGGGACTTTGTCGGAAAGTACTATCACGTATCTGTCTCACTTTTAAGTGTAGTGCAGTATTCAATATATGCTACTTGTGTAACTTAACTTTTTGAATTCCCCTCGTATGAAACTGAGCGCACGGACTTCTCGGCTTTGTTGGCTGGAAGAAGACGGGTGCGAACCGGGATCGTATCGGCAATAGCCAGGGAACGCCTTCCCCAGCTTCTCGCCGGCGCAGCGGAAGTGCGTAACTTTGGTAAGAGACCCTTAAACGGCGCTTCGAGGCCGGCAGGCGGCGGAGGAATAAACCGGAGCTTTTACGCGCCACGCCGCGCCTCACGGCGGCTGCACGGTTGGGGAGCCGAGGTGGTCTTCGTGAGTCACGGCGATCGATGGCGAGCCCTCGAGGGCTCTCGCCCTTTCCCTTTCCCCGTGCCTGTCCCTTTCCCTCGCTTCGCTCCACGCACGCCACTCCTCAGCAGCTGCCGTCCTAACCTCGCTGCCCTCGACGCCTCCGAGGGCCCTGCAACACGACGACTCTACAAAGTTTTTACTCTGTACAGCGCTGCGGTTACACAGGACTGGCTAATCTAACTCATCGGCCATCAGTCTGGTTTCAAACTACAGTGACTCACAAAAGTATTCGGCCACCAGTTTATTTTTACTGCATTACATACAGGCGTCACATATTACAGGAGTAGTCCCGGCACAAAATGGTATAGGATTATGTAATAAATAACAGAACAGCATTTTCTTATTTGCAAGCTTAACTCAAACAAACAATAATACATACAAAAACATGCCCACTATCACAGCCACAAAAGTTTTCGGGCGGCAAATATAACAATCACAACCTTGTACATTTTAATACCTTGCATGCAGTCCTTTTTGCTTAATCACTTGTTCCAAACGTTTAGGCATGCTGTGAACGAGCTTTCGCGTATAATCAGGACTTATTTGTCGCCGTTCTTCCAGTATTGGTTCCTTCCAAGCTTGTTAACGTCACTGGCGTTTGTCATACGTTTCGCTTCAATTCATTCCAAAGATTTGCTATTGGATTCATGTCTGGACTCTGAGGAGGGGTATTAAAAACCTTAGGGCAATTATACAGCGTCCATAATCTCACAATATCGGCTTTATTCTTCGGATCAGTGTCTTGATACAATTTTAACGTCCTCGAAAGCCTGGTACTTTTAGCACTTTGCGGTAAGTTCTCTTTTAGGATGTTCAGATACTTATGCTTGTCCATTGTACCTTCAATGAATGCTAATTCGGCTACCCCAAATGACGACATGGAACCCCAAATCATGACACCTCCACTACCGTGTTTAACTTTGGGTTGCAGATGCTTCGACTGAAATTCTTCACGTGGTTTTCTCCAAGTCATAGGTCTTCCGTTTGAGGAGAATATCTGCACTTGACATTCATCGACAAAAATTCCTTCGTCCCACCAACTGACATTTTTATTTATGTGGTGCTTCGCGAAGTCCAGTCGTTTCTTTCTATTCCTCTCATTTATCATAGGCTCCTTCCTGCTTACTCGACCATTGTACCCCTCTCGTCTGATAATTCGTCGGACTGTTTCAGAGTGCACGTCCTTCCTATATTCCTGCTGCACTGCGGCAGCGATTTTCGGACAACCTCGGGTTTGTTTTAATTTTTCTTATTACTCCGGTTTCCTCTCTTCTACTGAAGCTTCTTAAGTCGCCCTGTTTTTGGTTTACCTTCAATTCTATCTTCTCTGTTGCATCTTCGTATAATGTTACCTACAGTACTCTTACTTATTTGTAACAATGTGGCAATCTGCCTTTCGGAACGTCCTTTAGCGTGATGGAAAATAAGTTGTCTCTTTTCAAATGACGTATTGTTTCCTTTCCGCCCCATCGTACTGTGCACCATGCGTGTTAACAACACGGAAATGCAGCACAGAATGAGCCCGCTCGGTATACAGCTAGCACCACCGCCGCCTATACGACATTTGCCCGAATAATAAAGTCATTGCATGTTGTGATGTCTTATAATGCAAATATACATTGCACGTAGTTAATTTTATTATACAGCGACCAGCTTGTGGTACATTGTCAGACAATATTCACACTACAGAAAACACCGGCAATTGTTTCTCGTGGGCCTCAAATGTTCGAAGAGAACTTCACATTTCAAGAAAAAATGAGGGTGGTCGAATACTTTTGTGATGCACTGTACCTTCAAGTAACGGAGAGGAATTCCTGGTGTTGCGCTTAGTAACGTATTGAAGAGTTAAGAAAAATCAGGATGCTTCCGCACCATTTCCAGCCCTGACTTCTGACCCTCCAATGTGGAATGACTCGTCCAAAGTCCTGAAACTAACTGTGATAAATAGACAAGTGTGCGATCCATCTATGAAGAACAGATGCCTCCATTCAAGCATAGCGCATTCTCAAAGTTGCTGATGTCGGACCTGGTGGCCTAGCGCTAAATGAGTCCCGAAATTGAATCGCGGTAGGACCACGGAAATTTTCGTTCTGCCTTTAATCTAACCTTCACCTCACATCGGTGTGAAGAGTCGCAGGGAGCAACACGTTGTTCTGATTCCACGTTAAACTTAGGTCCCCTTCCCCCAGATGGATAACGCGTGTAAATTTGGGACACGCAAGCCGTAGAAGTGGCGTCCAAATGAAACAATTGCACTCGGCCACTGATTCACACGAAATTTGTGTTAGTAACGCTGCTGATTCCACAATAAACGGGTCCATCTCTACGCTGCCTTCAGCGAAACGCACACACTGTAGACTATGATAACACAAACGACCAAGAAGAAGCGAATACAGGATGTGCCAGGAGAGACGTTCAGTATTCAGAGAGGCCGGCCGGTGTGGCCGTGCGGTTTAGACGCTTCAGTCTGGAACCGCGTGACCGCTACGGTCGCAGGTTCGAATCCTGCCTCGGGCATGGATGTGTGTGATGTCCTTAGGTTAGTTAGGTTTAATTAGTTCTAAGTTCTAGGCGACTGATGACCTCAGAAGTTAAGTCGCATAGTGCTCAAAACCATTTCAGTATTCAGAGATATGACGGGAACGCTTATTTGAAGTAAAAAACTTCTGATGGACATATGCCCATTTCCGAGATAGTGAAGTGGCGCGGGATATTGAGAGTGAATCAGAGAGAAGAATCGGTTAACTGTTTTTGCACTCGAGGTGCTTAAAATGCCAAATATCTACTCTAATGAAGAATACGCAGATACAGTGTATCTTTATAATGCATGGTGCTCCTGACACTGTACTGAATTGTACAGAAATTAAATAACAATGTACATTCACCACGAAAACCTCAACACAAACAATAATCATGACGGAACAATGGGAAATAATCCTCTACCCTGGGCTCCAGGCAGTAAGTCTGGGAAATAACCAGATTTTCGGATTCCAGGGGATTAAGTAGACTATAAAGAGAGTAAGGAGCTTCTCAAATACCCTCACGACTAAGAGAATATTGTACATGGGAACAGTCAACGCGAACATACTATTGAAACCAGGTAAATTGAAACTACTGACTAACACCATGGATAAATTCAACATCAAAATCCTGGCAGGAAACACGATTCTCAGATGAGAACCAGTTTGACTCGAAAACTACAGAATGTACAAGTGGAAACCAGCCATAACCATTCCAAGAAGAAATCTCAGATTTTTCGGAACAGGATTTGTGGTATACAAAACGATACTGAACTCTGTAATTGATTTCACTTCAGAATCAGAAAAATATCAACAGTCGTGATATGATTTGAAAAAAAAGTCAATATACTAATCAATGCACATGACCCAACAAATAACTACAACAAGGAAAACCAACAAAAGAGGTAAGAATTCTGGGAAGACCTGGAAGAAACCACCAACAAAATCCTCAAGAACCACGGAAAACTGTTAATAGGACATTTTACTGCCCGATTAGGCAGGAAAATAAAATTCAGAGAGAACAATAAAACACACAACGCACAAGGGGATAAATACGAATGGAGATAACCTGATAAACTTCTGCAGAAATTTCAACTTCAATGCAAATCCAGAAACCACACAAGAAATTATGAACCTGGGAATCTCCCAACAACGCCCTAGGAGAACTTTAGATTGACCACATATCGATATCCCTGAAAAACGTCAGAGAAATGAATGTAGGGACAAAAAGAACTTTTCGAATCCGATACTTACGTACTCCAAATCAAACAAAAATTTATACCGAACAGACAAACCAAGGGAACCAACAGAACTTTTTCAACCAACTCAGTGTACCTACAACTACACAAATCAGAAGTAACAGAAAAAATTAAGATAATGACTGGACAGAAAGCTTTTGCTTCAACAGACAAAGACGGAGCACTGCAGACAAACCCGAAAAAGAACTGAAATATTAGAGCAATACTTTGACACACTACTAAAATGTAATAAATCGACAAAGAGTAAGTCGAGAAGCCAGAAATTAGCCTGGAGTCTTAACTCCTAACACACGAGAAAATCGTGAAAATTAAAAAATCATTGAGAAATAAGAGAGTACCTGGAAAAGGTGGATGATTTAGGAAATTAGACCACGAAAACACTACACCCAAAATACAGAATCATCAAAAACATCCGGGAAAAAGAAGGGGTATCAGAAGAATAGAAGTCAGTCCTTATACACCCCTCCACAAGAAAGGAGGTAAAACCGTCCCTAATAACTACGGAGGAATTTCACTACTGCCTGTGACATACAAAATTATATATAAAGCCCTGTTAAATCGGCTAGAGACGCAGGCAGATCCACTGATAGGAAAACGCAAAGGAGGGTTTAGAAAGGGAAGATCATGCAGTGAACAGATCTGGTGCCCGAGAGCCATATTAACAGCGAATAAATCCAGGAACACCGTAACAACATTCGTCGCCTTCAAATAAGGCATACGACTCCATAGAAAACTCTCTTCAACACACTGAAAGAAATAATGGTGGACAACAAGACCAGGTTGCTAATTCAGGAAACATTACCAAATACAATATCCTAAGCGAAGTTCAAGGGAAGAGATCTCGATGGCATGTCACCCATTCTATATAAGTCAATTTTTGAAAAAATAATCAGGACACGGCACAAAGGAGTCAATGGGGTAAAGATGGGGAGGCAAGGGTAGAATCGTCAACATAAAATGTCTGGCCTCTGCTGATGATATAGCCATCATAACAAATAACAGAAAAGAACCCTCACAAGCTCCAGAGACACTACACACGGTATCTCAGCCACAACAGAACAACAAATCTCGTATGAAAAAACGCATAACGTGGACATAAAATGCACAGACATACACTCATTAGTAACAAAGTATGGAAAGATAACACTAGTTGAAAGTACCAAACCCCTGGGGGAGATCATACAGAAAACAGAACTGAACTCTACATCCGATGAAGGAAGTATCACGTAACTGAAAAAAAGTATAAATACTTTCATGTGATCATTACAACAGATCGAAAATCAAGGAGATAAGAAAACACGAGACGACAATACTGAAAAGACCTAAGTGCCAGTTCAGAAGGGGGTATCTCAATAGAGAGACAGAAGTTCTACGGACCCACAAATAGGATGAATGAAAACCGACCAACTGGCAAGATTTTTAATGTAGCGATGAAGAATACAATGAAAATAAAGTGGGTAAAGGAAATTATGGTAGACCTCATGAAACTAAAAATCTCCTCTGAAGACACTGAATACAGAGAAAAAAATCAGAAAACAAATTTCAATAAACGCCCAGAGAGAAGAAAGCAGGAAAAAAGTGGTCAGAAGAAAGGAAGAAGAAACGAAGTGAACACATGAGGTTTTTGGGAAGGAAGAAACGGCAAAAAATTCCATGAAAATTTACTATGTTTTAGCGCTCTCCTAAGGACGAATTAGCGATAGTAATAACAACAACAAATGTGTTATATCTCGGCAACCATTATGATAGGGCCCATGTGAAGGTTTTGCTTCAAATGAGCGTTCCTGTCATATCGATGACCACTGCCCATTCGTCCTGTGACACCCTGTATACATCCAGAGAATCGAAAACCTCCGAGTACTGTTTACTACAAGGGGCCCCATACGCTTCAGTCAAATAACAATCGGATCCATGCCTGAATCAAGTGGGATTTCATGTCATTTGCTACGCCTCTAATATACCTTTATGCAAATGAAGCAAGGATATATCCGTTTCTGAATTTAGCTTTTCAGATAACACCACACATTTTGAAACTTCCTGTACTAGGAGGTAAAAGTCCTGGATTCGACTTACAGTCCAGCACGAAATGTTTAATCTACCACCATCATTTGCTTTGGGCCTTTGTCCCACTTTAGCACAGGGTCGGCTTTGTTACTATGGATTTGACGATGTTTGTGTCTGAGGGTGGCCGGATGCCTTTCCTGTCGCCACCCCATACACCCCCTCGCTCCCCCCCTCCCCCCAGGACAGAATTAGTGTACCCCAGCTGTCTGCATCTAGTGTAAGCCATGAAATAGTGCGAACGCTTTCAAATGTCTGCGAGGCGTGTAACCGAGGCGGGATGTGGGGACCAGCCTCGTATTCACATAGTGGGATGTGAAAAACCGCCTAAAAGCCACATCCAGGCTGGCCGGCACACCAGCCCTCGTCGTTAATCCGCCAGGCGGATTCGATCCTGCCCGAGTCCAGGAAGCAGCACATTAGTGCCCTCGGCTAACCTGGTGGGTAAAATGTTTAATCTATCATGAGGTTCCGAATAGTCGCACACTTCGCTGCAGAGTGAAAATTCGTTCTGGAAACTTTAATTCTTCCATAAAAATAAAAATAAAAAACACTGTTCCTTGGATTTTCTTTGCTATCTAGTATTTCAGGAGTGATTTTAAAGAAACTATTCGTTAAAAATGTTTATATTGTTTATTATATTCTGAAGACGCAGCTTGCAATAAACTGGTTATATCTCCGTTAAAATTTACATTACACGTAGATCTTAAACTAAATTTATTGCTATTCATTCATAATATCTTTCTCACAGTTTCTTATTTAGTCTTCAGTTGACTCTAAGCTCTATATGCCCGAGTTCAAACGTTTGTATCAGAAAACGGTACGAGCCCAAGGATGTAATGAAAGAACAGTAATAAGTTTTTTGCGATTTAGACGATATGTGCGTTTTGAATATATCTACTTTTACTTGGTGTTTCAGAATGACGCTTCAAAAATTTGGGGACAGGTTTCTTACACAAAAATGAGAAAAAAAGTCCAGTAAACGTGGGCTCTAAAATACGAGTACATACCTTAAGAGTCGAGCACTTGGTCATCTTCACTACAGTGAAGATGTGCTCATAGCTCTTAACGTATGTATTTTAGATCCCATGCTTAATGGACCCAAATTTTTAAAACGCCATTCTAAAACAACCTGTATACAGTTCGCAAGACACACCGCTACAGTGGTTAGCGCAGCGTACGTCGTACCAACGATATCGATTTCCTGTCAATTCGATGTGCTAATTGAACGAGTTAGAAATGACTGACTGCCTCTGCAGGCGCCCTAATCTCTTCATCTTATTCCCACGATACGTACCGAGATATACTGTAGTGGCAGCAGAGTGGTCGCACGAAATTTCTTAAATACAGGTTCTCTAAATTACCAGGAGGGTTACGTGAGAATTAAGTCATCTTTTATTCAAGGAGACTCCCACTTAACTTCCCACAGCATTCCTGTTACACCTTCGTATGGGTTCTACCGTCCTGATAGGATCCTTGAAATGTGTCTCTGAATTTGTCCGCAGTCCTTTGTTATGTTCACTTGATAAGGACTCCAAACATAGACAATGCTCTAGAATTAGTTACCCAGAGTGTTGTATGTGATTTCCCTTACAGATGCACTGCACTCTTCCAGAAAATCTAAGTCTTCCATTCGCCTTCCCTAAAACGTTTTGTATAACAAATGAAGAGTGAAAGCAGTATCCTGATTTCCTGCCGTAAGAGGCAGGTGGACACAAACTTAAACGAACGTACATCTTCGAACAGAGATATTTTCAACAACCAACTCCTGTTTTCAACCTAGTCTCGACTTCTGCCAACAGGAGTTGATCCGCAACTTGAAACAGGGCTCCTTGTTCTCAAATTTTGTATTGAAATGCGCTATGTCCCTTCACGGGAACAAGTTTGAATGTATCTTCAGTCTTCCTTCAGACATACAAACTGCTCTAAGCCTAAAATAAACAGTTTATTGTGAAATTACAATTCCTGAAGTTGATCTGTTCAACAAAAAAGGTTCCCTGTTACACAATGCTGTAAACTACTTCACTAGTAGAGATGCTTTGCTCATAATGAAAGTGGAGATACCACCGAAACATAATGGGACAATACACAGTTTACATTTAAAATGATTTCTCACATTTTCTCTTTTGATATTACTCCCCTCCAACGATGCTTATCTCTTGGACACAGGTGTAGACCCAGATGCCTAGAAAGTTCGTAGGGAGCCCCCTCTCGTTTCTTTGTATCTACCAGCACCTGCTTTAGACTGAGATGACACAAGTCATGGGATAGCGATATGCAAATATACAGATGACGGTAGTATTGCGTACACAAGGTATAAAAGGACAGTCTATTGGCATAGCTGTCGTTTGCACTGTTACCGACGTTGATTATCGCCGCACTTTGCAAATCGTTAGGAAATTCAATATTTCGAAATTCACAGTGTCAAGAGAGTGCTGAGAATACCAAATTTCAGGCATTACTTCTCACCACGAGCAACGCAGGGGTCGACGGCCTTCACTTAACGATCGAGAGCAGTGGCATTTGCAGAGTTGTCAGTAGTAACAAGCAACACTGCGTGAAATAACCGCTGAAATCAATGTGGGACGTACGACGAAGGTATCCGTTAGGACAGTGCGGCTCAATCTGACGTTTATGGGCTATGGTAGCAGATGACCGAGTGCGCTAACACGCTGCTTCCTGGACTCGGTTAGGCGCGCCGGCCCTGGATCGAATCCGCCCGGCGGATTAACGACGAGTGCCTATGTGCCGACCAACCTGCATGTGGTTTTTCACATCCCGCTAGGTGAATACCGGGCTGGTCCCCATATTCCGCCTCAGTTGCACGGCTCACAGACATCTGAACACATTCGCACTATTCCATGGATTACACTCGGTGCAGACAGTTGGGGTACTCTAATTCCGTCCCGGGGGGTACGAGGTGGCGGCAGGAAGGGCATCCGGCCACCCCTTAAACATTAACATGCCAAATCCGATTAACGATGGCTTACCCTGCATAACTGCGGGACAAGGCTCAAGCGATAGAATAGGTAGCAGAAGACCGATGAGAGTGCCAGGTTCGAACAGTCCCGATTTCGGTTTGTAAGAGCTGATGGCAGGGTTCGAGTGTGGCGCAGACCCCACAAAGCCATGGGCCCATTTTGTCAATAAGGCACTGTGCAGGCTGGCAGTGGCTCCGTAATGGTGCGGCCTGTGTTTGTATGGAATGTACTGGGTCCTGTCGTCCATCTAGACGCTCATTCACGGGAAATGGCTAAGTTCGGTTATCCCATCGAACATTTATGGGACATAATCGAGAGGTCAGTTCGTGCACAAAAAACGGCACCGATAACATTATCGCAATTACGGACAGGAGTAGAGGCAGCATGGTTCAATATTTCTGCTTAGGCCTTCCAAAGACTTATTGAGTCCATGCCACGTCGCGGTGCTGCACTATCTATCTATATCCGGATCCCACTCCAGCTACTGCCGGGTCTGGGTGCTGGCGAGTCCTCTCCATTTGGCTCGGTCCTCTCAACACTTTCCTTGCTCCACTTGCTGCCAGGTCACACCTCTCCTTTCTACAGATTTTCTCACTCCCATTTTTCAACGTGTTCTTGGGCGCCCTCTAGGTCTTTTTCCATCCATCTTTAGTTCTTCAATAATTTTGGGGAGAGTCTGCCCATGCATCCTCTTAACATGCCCATACCATCTTAATCTTTTTTTTTCATTTTCTTCCCTCATACTTTCTTGTTTAAGGTCCTTTCTAATCTCTACATTCCTTACTCTGTTCACTCTTGTTTTTCCCTTAACTGCTCTGAGAAATTTCATTTCCCCTGCTTGCAGTCTGCTCCAGTCCTTTTCTGTCATTGTCCATGTTTCTCCATCATAGGTGTCAATAGAGAAGTAATAATTCTTACACATCAGGAGTTTTGCTTTTTCTGAAACTCCCTTATTCCAAATCAGGTGTCTTATTGTTTGGTAGAAATTGCCTCCCTACTGTAACCTCCTATTAATTTAGTTAGTTATTCTTCCATCCCTAGATATTTCACTCCCGAAATAAGTGGAACTTTCTATCACTTTGAGGGGTTCTCCATTCAAGGTAATATTTCCGTTGATCCCTTTCTCTCTTCCAAATACCATTACTTCACTCTTATCTTTATTTATTTTTAATCCATACCTTTTCGTTATTTCCTTCCATGCATCAAGTCGTAACTGTACATCTACCTCTTTATCATCCAATATTACCATAGCATCTGCAAAAATCATCTTTTTGTCTTTTTCTTTTACTATATCTTTAAACTGCCCTATTCATTCCCTCCATCACAACATTAAAAAGTGCAGGAGATAGAATACTTCCTTGTTTAAGTCCTTGTCTTATTTAGAAGTGTTCAGAGTCCCCAATGGTGTTCTAATTCTACAATAGTGTCCTCTGTGCATTGTCTTTATTACATTAATGTATCCATCTTCTATATCTATCTTCTTCATTTTTTCGCAGAGTCTTTCCCTGTTAACTGAGTCATATGCCTTTTCTATGTCTATAAACACCATTATCACCCTTTTGTTATACTCCCAACTTTTTTCCATCAGTTGGCGGATAGAAAATATCAGGTCGATTGTGCTTCTTCCTTTCCTAAATCCATGCTGTTCTTCACTCAGCTCCTTTTCTATCTTTTGACTTATTCGATTTAGTAAAATTCTTTCAAAAATCTTGGCAGTATGACTCATAAGGATTATTCCTCTGAAGTTTTTACAAAGTCTTTTATTGCCGGTTTTGAAGATGGGAACAATGTCTCCTCTTCTCCAATCGACAGGTGTTGTACCATTTCTCCACACACTTGATAGTACTCTAAACAGCCATTGCATTCCCACTGGACCTGCTGCTCTTATCATGTCCACTGATACTTCATCAGGCCCTGGGGCTTTCCCCCCCTTCATCTGCTGCACTACGCCGTGCAAAAGGAGGCCCGACACGATATTGGGAGGTATCCCATGACTTCTGCCAGTGCAGTGTAAGGGCGCCATTGCGGGCCTCAATAGTCGCACCTGCATGGTGAGCGAATTACATTGAACCACTAAACGGAGCGCGTTGTGCTTTGTTATCCTCTACTTCGTCACCCCGTGTCTGGCTTTCTTGGACGACCACTGAGCGAGGTTAGCACTAAGACTAGCATTCGGGAGGACTACGGTTCATATCCCCGTCCAGCCATGATCACTTTTCCTGTGGTTTCCCTAACATCACTTAAGGCAAATGCAGGAACAGGTCCTTCGATAATGACACGATTACTGAATTTTTGCTCCGCCTCTAATAACCTCGTTGTCCATGGAAAGCACAAAATTTGGTCTTCACTGCCATTAGTTTCATGGCGTTCAAAGCAGCACTACCTAGATATCCGAGTATTTTTGTCGCCTTGTTCTTCGTCTTTGTAAAGCACGAGGCCTGAGTTTATCCTCTATTTCACGAACAGTGGACCACCAAAAGCTGCTGTAAAGCATATTTATTTACCTATAACCTATTTCGATCAAGCGAGCATCTTCCAAGTCACGGATACCGTTACATCAGGTAAAAGGAAGCTTCCTTGGCTTTAGTTACAGCATGTGTCACTATACATTCGTTCACTGTCATAGATTTTTCTATTAGTCACTGAGTGCACGAACTGGCACATCTACTAAGGACACTGCCTACACTACGCTTGTCCGTCCTCTTTTAGAATACTGCTGCGCGATGTGGGATCCTTACCAGATAGGACTGACGGAGTAGATCGAAAAAGTTCGAAGAAGGGCACAACGTTTAGTATTATCGCGAAATATGGGAGAGAATGTCACAGAAATGATACAGGATTTGGGCTGGACATCACTGAAAGAAAGGCGTTTTTCGTTGCGACGGAATCTTCTCACGAAATTCCAATCACCAAATTTCTCCTCTGAATGCGAAAATATTTTGTTGACACCGACCTACATAGGGAGAAGCGATCACCACGATAAAATATGGGAAATCAGAGCTCGTACAGAAAGATATAGGTGTTCGTTCTTTCCGTGCGCTATACGAGATTGGACTAATAGAGAATTGTGAAGGTGGTTCGATTAACCCTCTGCCAGGCACTTGAATGTGATTTGCAGAGTATCCATGTAGATGTAGACTGCACTATTCTACATAATTTCCCACCACAGTCTTTTCATAACCTTTTATTTAACCTTATGTAATGGCCTTCGTAGCTCGAAGATGGTTGACCGACCGAAACTGGTTGTCGATAAATGCACTGCCGGTCAGAAAAAGTGAAGTACCTAAAATCATGCTCAAGTTAATGTAATACCATCGGTGGGTACATGAATGATTAGGGTTGCAATTCCTTGCGACAGCTAGAACGGCCATCACGGTGCATTAGTGTTATTAAAAAA
Source organism: Schistocerca cancellata (assembly GCF_023864275.1). Lineage (NCBI taxonomy): Eukaryota > Metazoa > Arthropoda > Insecta > Orthoptera > Acrididae > Schistocerca > Schistocerca cancellata. The sequence goes on along the minus strand of NC_064631.1, from coordinate 284,414,316 downwards.
CCTGGAAGGGTACATACGAAGTGTGAAAGGCATCAGTTATGGAGAGATCACAGTGAAGAACACGGGGATGCCGACACTTGGGTGAGTCAGTGTTATCACCAGCTGAAGGGTCGTCATTGAGTGTCACCGTTTGACTGGCTGGTTGAATCGTACAATATTCAGATTTGTGGGCATTGGGATGTGACACTGGTCCGATGTTGGACTGCATGGAAACGTGAGGGAAGGTACACTCATGATCATAAATTAAGGATAATTGCAGAATGTGGTGCCACAGAACGTGGCACAACGCAATAGAATACGCACAGAGGAAACACACACGATACAGATCAGTAAGTCCACGGTAATGGTGATAAGTTGAGAAAACCGTCCCGAAATACAAAACGCCACTGTTTCGTGCGCATGAACCCCGACATCAATATGGGATCTGATCACCACGCACACATACTCAGGCCGCACAATGGGTTGGCATACTCTGGATCAGGTGGTCGAGCAGCTGCTGGGGTATAGCCTCTCATTCTTGCACCAGTACCTGTCGGCGCTCCTGCAGTGCCCGAGGGGTGTGAAGACGTGAAGCGATACGTCGACCGAGAGCATCCCAGACGTGCTCGATGGGGTTTAGGTCTGGAGAACAGGCACGCCACTACATTCGACTGATATCTTCTGTTTCAGGGTACTCCTCCACAATGGCAGCTCGGTGGGGCCATATGTTATCATCCATCAGGAGGAAGGTGCGACCCACTGCACCCCTGAAAAGGCGGACATCCTGGTGCAAAATGAAGTTCGGATACATCTAACCTGAAGTTCGGATACACCTAACCTGTTACAGTTCCTCTGTCAAAGACGTGCAGGGGTGTACGTGCACCAATCACAATCCCACTCCACAGCATCAAACCACGACCTCCATACAGGTCCCTTTCAAGGACATTCAGGGGTAGGTATCTGGTTCCTTGTTCACGCCAGATGAAAACCCGGCGAGAATCAGTGTTCAGACTATACCTGGACTCGTCCGTGAACATAACCTGGGCCCACTGTTCCAATGACCAAGTACTGTGCTCTTGACACCAGGCTTTACGGGCTCTCCTGTGACCAGGCACCAGTGGAATGTACCTTGCAGATCTCCGGGCGAATAAACCGTGTCTGCTCAGACGTCTGTAGACTTTGTGTCCGGAAACAACTGTTCCAGTGGCTGCGATAAGGTCCCGAGCAAGTCTACCTGCAGTACTCCGTGGCCGTCTGCGGGTGAGATATCGGTCTTCTTGTGGTGTTGTACACTGTGGAGGTCCCGCGCTGTAGCGCCTGGACACATTTCCTGTCTGCTGGAATCGTTGCCATAATCTTTATATCACACTTTGTGGCACACGGAGGGGCGTGCTATGACCTGCTGTGTTTGACCAGCCTCCAGTCGCCCTAGTATTCTACCCTTCATAACATCATCACTATGTGTTCTTTGAGCCATTTTCAACACACAGTCACCACTAGCACGTATGAAAACGTCTGCATACTTACTCGCTGCACCGTACTCTGACATACACCAACACACCACTGCGTATGTGGACTGCTGCCAGCGCCACCGTGCGACGACAGGTGGTCAGATGCACCACATGGTCATACCCCGAGGTGATTTAAACACGCAAACCGCCCACCAGAGCGTTGTTTCACCATGTACAGCATTGTCCTCAATTTATGAGCATGTGTGTATATTCGACAAGGTTCCGGCCCACCACGCCTGACTACCGCAAGGGAGGATCGCCCTGTTACGCACCAAGCGCATCGTAACGCCTGCGTGGGAGAACAACGGCTGCATATGGAGTGGTGCCGTGACCCGGAGGCATCGACTGCTGATGAGTGACGTCGCACTGTGTTCAGCGACATCACTGTTCTCCAATACCCCGGATAATCATCGCCGAGGA